>NW_019397364.1:0-39488 GCF_000591075.1 Eurytemora carolleeae
CTTTAAAGAACCTGGTCCCTTTAGGTTCCAAACCTTTAATCAGTTGGGCTATAGGAGCTATGCAGGTAAAGGATTATGCTGATGGGAGCTATGTCGATAAAGGTTTATGTTTACTGGAGTGCAGGTAAAGGTGTTTGTTTACTGGAGATGTGCAGGTAAAGGTTTATGTAAATTGGAGCTATGCAGGTAAAGGATTGCGTTTACTTGAGCAATGCAGGTAACGGTTTATATTTATCTTAGCTATGCACGTGAAGGTTTACGATTATTGGAGCTATGCAGGTAAAGTTTTATGATTATTTGAGCTATGCAGGAAAAGGTATATGTTTACTGGAGCAATGCAGGTAAAGTTTTATGTTTATTGGAGCTAGTAGGTAAAGGTTCAAGTTTATTGGAGCTATGCAGGTAAAGGTTTTTGTTTGCTAGAGCTATGCAGGTAAAGATTTGCGTTTGCTATAGAGCTATGCAGGTAAAGTTTTGTGTTTGCTATAGAGCTATGCAGGTAAAGGATTATGTTTGCTATAGAGCTATGCAGGTAAAGGATTATGTTTGCTATAGAGCTATGCAGGTAAAGGTTTGTGTTTGCTATAGAGCTATGCAGGTAAAGGATTATGTTTGCTGGAGCTATGTAGGTAAAGGATTATGTTTGCTATAGAGCTATGCAGGTAAAGGATTATGTTTGCTGGAGCTATGCAGGTAAAGGTTTGTGTTTGCTATAGAGGTATGCAGGTAAAGGTTTGTGTTTGCTATAGATCTATGCAGGTTAAGACGTGAACACTGAACATCTACGTCAATTTAGTTTAATCCTAATTCAATTCCGTGGAAAAATATTTCTAAACACATTATCCCGAATCGGTACAAAAAAAACATTTAACATCATTTTTAGATACTTGCTTCTGTTAACGCTGTATTTATCGTTTTTGTTTCAGGAGTTTGGAAAATTTGATTCAGTCTGGGTATCTACCGATCACTCAGGTAAACAAGTTTCCTAGTAAATGTCGTCTTTATCATGTTTTCAGATTTCCTCGTGTGTTGTCAATGAAAAACATGTTTAGGTATTTAGATTTTAAATTATTATCTTTTAAAATCGTTTAAAACTTTTCTTTTAAGTTTAAGGCATTTTTGATTTTAAAAAAAAAATGTTTAGGCCAATTTTTATGGGTTTTCAAGTTATTGTAAAAAATAGCAACAAAAATGGCAAACTTTAGAATTGGCCACAGATATACATTTTTTTTCGATGGATCATCCATCCCCCCCCCCCCAATATGATAGAAATGTTTGTTTCTATTTGATCAGACAAACCTTACAAGGGTACTGTTGTGAATTGGGCAATGTCATCTTTGCATGGAGGGTCACTTAAAGTTATCCTTAACAGTCCCTTTAAAGGGACTGTTAAGGAAAACTGAAAGGGGGGATTAGGCTGAAACCTAATCACTTTAGGGTTTGATCGAGACCTATAAGAGTTTTATCAGATGTTCCTGTCTCGAGAAATTGATATAAAACTGTCTAAGTTTTGTGAAAAATGTTTTTCCCTGAAATTATGATTGATATTAACTTGATCAAGGAAAAATGTCCTAAATGTAAACTATGTACTCTGGAAAGATTCCTGAGAAGCTTGTTGCAATGAACCACTATTTATTCTTATTGTTTATTGATAAAAAACCAGTAATATGGATAATAATGAAGTATATTCAGGAATATCAACGTGAATATCAAACAGTATCATGATTTGATATTAATAAATATAGACTTATTAAAAAAAACATAATCCATAAAAGATATCTTTGGAAGTTTTAAATTTTAATTGAAAACAAACTTTGAGAATCTGAAACCAACAAGAATAAGACATAGTTTTGGAAACTTTGAGAAACTGAATCTAACAAGAATGAGACATAGTTTTGGAAACTTTGAGAAACTGAATCCAACAAGAATGAGACATAGTTTTGGAAACTTTGAGAATCTGAAACCAACAAGAATGAGACATAGTTTTGGAAACTTTGAGAAACTGAATCCAACAAGAATGAGACATAGTTTTGGAATTTTTGAGAAACTGAAACCAACAAGAATGAGACATAGTTTTTGAAACGTTGAGAAACTGAATCCAACAAGAATGAGACATAGCTTTGGAAACTTTAAGAAACTGAAACCAACAAGAATAAGACATAGTTTTGGAAACTTTTAACGAATAATCCATTTAATGTACGATCAGAACCTGTAAACTGTCGAGTAGAAATACGACATCATAGTAATCCTAAAATCTATTTAATGTTGCAGGGTGGCCAAAATGTACTGATTGTACTTTTTTACCAAAAATTGTACGGAATGTACAGATAATGTCTCAAATTGTACGGAATGTACAGAAAATATCTCAAATTGTACGGAATGTAGAGAAAATGTCTCAAATTGGACGGATTTTCAAGATTGTTAGCCCGAAAAAAAAAACATTTTTAAAGTTGTCACTTAATTCCCATGTTTATTGGGAACACTCTGTAGACTGTCGAGTGGTAATAAAGTACAAAAGATTTCACACAAAAAAAGCATCCTAACTTAAAATCTTTAAAAAATGTTAATGTCATGAATTCCATAATTAAAGCATAGGGCTATTCATTATGGATAAATAAATAGTTTTAAGCTAAGACAAATAAGGAAACCCATCCCAATTCAGAAAATAAAAAGAATAGCTAACATAATAGTACAAACATAAAAGAAAGCAGATTTTATCGTGATTTTGTTTTAAATCGACTTTATCATCTGTACACTGCACAGTGCATGCACCGTTATGTGTACATTGAACAGAAATCATTTATTAATTTTTAAAAACTGCATTAATAAAGTTTTAAGAACTGCTAAACCCCGATGTTCATTTAGTTGATTAAAACCTTTCTTTTGGTATTTTTGGTTTTAGGCTTTCTTCGCCATCCCATCCTTTATTGTGGCATCCAAGGATTAAGATTTTCTTACCATCCTTGTTTACAGTATCCTTGGTTTTGATTTGTTTCTTGGCACCTGACGTCTAAGAGGAGTATAAGTTTAAATCTGTTTTCAAACTTGTTTAAAGTTGACTGTGGTAAACTTATATTATAAAGTACCGTCTACCGTGAACAGTGTATACTGTATGCAACACCAAGGGAGATTGTTCATTAGAAATCCCCCCCCCCCCACTTCAAAGGTTTATTTTGCGCGTCAAGCATAGTGCGATCGGCTTATTTTTATTAAATGGGACTTTCATATGATTGATAAAAATTGGAGTAGACTGTTACTCTTACTTCAGTGGTCCTCGTATATATCAACACAATGAAGACGACTTTCGATTAAATATTTTGCTTCTACCAAGCTGTCAAACAGCATGGATGCACAATACACATAAGCATGGAAACAAAGAGAAGCTGTCAATTACCAGCTTCTCTTGAATTACTTGTAAACTTGTAATTTAAAAAGGGCTTGAAAAACATAAATATTAAAGCCGTTTTCATTTTATTGATATAAACGCAGACCGCTGTATCATTAAATTATAGGAAATGTACGTAAAAATTAAAATGAATTTTATTGTACAGGAATCTCAGAATGTGCTCAAGCTCTTGGTGCTAAGGTAATATTTTATTTAATCGCAATGTGGGCCTTCTGCTAGACAAAAATAAAAAAAGCTGGTTAGCGCTCGTAATTGAATGCTGTGGATTTATGCTACTATTATATTTTTTCATGAAATGCAGCGTCCAATTCTCTAGCCTTTCCTACCTCCAGCGCTATGATCTATACATAGACAGTTTCATTTGTAGCGCTCCATTTCATAGCGAGTTCTATCCGTAGTGCTCTAATTTTATACCAGTTCTATCCTTAGAACTTCATATCCTTGCCAGTTCTACCCCCAGCACTTTATTTTCTTGCCAGTTCTATCCCAAGCGCTTTACTTTTAGTCAGTTCTGTCAGAAATGCTCTGTTTTCTAGTTATTTCTATCCGTAAGTCTCTTCCTTTCCCAGCCAGTTCTATCCATAGCACTCTATTTCCTAGCCAGTTCTATCCATAGCACTCTTTTTCCTAGCCTGTTCTATCCATAGCACTCTTTTCCCTAGCCAGTTCTATCCATAGTACTATATTTCCTAGCCAGTTCTATCCATAGCACTCTATTTCCTCGCCAGTTCTATCCATAGCACTCTATTCCCTAGCCAGTTCTATCCATAGCACTATATTTCCTAGCCAGTTCTATCCATAGCACTCTATCCAGTTCTATCCATAGCACTCTATTTCCTAGCCAGTTCTATCCATAGCGCTCTTTTTCCTAGCCCGTTCTATCCATAGCACTCTATTACCTAGCCAGTTCTATCCATAGCACTCTATTTCCTAGCCAGTTCTATCCATAGCACTCTATTTCCTAGCCCGTTCTATCCATAGCACTATATTTCCTAGCCAGTTCTATCCATAGCACTCTATTTCCTAGCCAGTTCTATCCATAGCACTCTATTTCCTCGCCAGTTCTATCCATAGCACGCTATATCCTAGCCAGTTCTATTCATAGCATTCTATTTCCTAGCCAGTTCAATCCATAGCGTTCGAGTTCTATCTGTAAACCTCTATATTTATATCCTGTTACATCATATTTAAAGAGCACATGAATTTCAGCTGTTATTAAGGTGTATAACCGTTGCTGTGAACATGCTGTTGATAACTCCACATCAATATCAGCTGTACAGGAGTTCCTTAAAGATCACCAGGTTCGATTATGCTCAACAATACGAGTGCTGTACAATACGTGCTGTACAGTTTACTGTTGACATTATGCTTAGTCTTGTTTAAACTGTTTAATAACTGTATTTAATTTTACTTTGCCTCAAAAAGTGTACTTTTCTAGGAGGTGGATGTACTTTGCTTAATACAGTGTACTTTTCTAGGAGGTGGATGTACTTTGCTTAATACAGTGTACTTCTCCCTTTATTCAACCCGAATTTCTTGATGCAGGTATAAAACAAAAAGTAACGTTTTTTAATCGTACACTCTATTTTTTGAATAAATTTCACTTAAGATTAAAATCTTACACAATTTCATTCTTGGCACCTCCTCTTTTTAGAGCTGTTGTAAAGGAATTTCTATTTGCTCTTTTGTCTAGTGTACAATCCAAGCTAGAGAACTTAAGACTTAAAAGATCACAAAGCGAAACAAGGAAGATAAATAGATTTTTGTTCAGGATATAAACTGCTCTTGAAGGGATATGAGGCTGTGTTCAGTGTAACTAGGTATTATGAGCAGCATTATTATGGTCATTATCAGTATTATTATTTATATCATTATTTTTATTATTATTATTTTTATTAATATTATTATCATTATTATAATTACTATTATTATGTATATTTGGTAATTGGTAATTGATATTGGTATTATTTTTATTTTTATTATTATTCATAATAATATTAATTACAATAATTAAAGGGATAAAAAATATCGTTGGCGTGCTGTAGACATATCTAAAAACGAATCCACTTCACCTCTTAACTTCAACCCGGAGAGAAGACAGAGAAGACAGGAAATGCAGGTATGCATGAACAAATTCAAATCTGACAGGAAATAGATATGTCTTACTAAACTAAGGTATTGGTGTAGGTCAATTAGGCTGTAGAATGTAAAAAGTCTGGCCGCTTCATTAAAGCTGAAACCTTGCCGGCATAGGAGAGGTTCAGGCCACATGTCACTAAGGGTGGTACAAGGGGTGGTTTGATTCGAATTCAATTGACTGATCCACCCTAATGCAGGTAGTACTGGGGGAAAAGCAGGAAATGCGTGGATTAAAAATCAAAAATACTGACAATTACTGTAGGCTGTAGGCAGTAAGGTATTGAATTGTTTATACTGATAACGAGGCAAGGAATACAAAAAAAAATTTTATAACACCATTATTTTGGTTTGCAGTATTATAAAGTTTTTGGACAGAAATTTTCTCTTTATCAAGAAGGGTCAAGCCTTTTTACTTACTTGTATACTTGGAGAGTAGTTGGTGTGGCTCCTGCTAAGGGCATTTTCTTCTCAGTCTTCTTCTGGGAATCTTGTCATTACTTCTTCTCAGAAGAAGATAAATGTTGATCTAGATTTCTTTTAAATATCTTGATACTTTGGGACTCTCTAATTGTGGTGGGTAACTGGTTCCAATCATTAATGACTCTCAGGGTAAAGAAATTACTTCTGATGGTGGTGTTGGTTCTCTGTTTGGTCAGCCTGGTTCTGTCATGTGATTCTTTGGTGGTTCTCACAGATACTTGATTAACTCTTTTAAACCAGACATCATCTCCTTCAACTTCTAGAGTTTTTGTAGGCTTTTATTAGATCATATCTAGTTCTTCTTTTTTCAAGGGAGAGAAGTCTGAGTTCTTTGAGTTTTTCATTAGATCCAACTGATCTCAATCTAGTTATCATGTTCACAGATTATATTTGGACATTTTCTAAAGACCTAATATCCTTTAGTAAGGTTGGAGCCCAGACTGGAGTAGACAACAACAGGTGAGGTCTTTACATAAACCAAGAGCCCTCCTCCAATTCTATATCTAGTATACCATGTCTGTCTTTCTGGATTTCACTACATAGCTCATAACCTTGAATAGAGATAGTTGAGTCACATATAGAGTTATTGCACCAGGATTCAGTAACTAATATAGTAGATGGTTTCAGGACATTAGTAACAACTTGAAGTTCATTTAGTTTACTAATTATACTTTAGGCATTGAGATAGAGAATACTTAGTGGTTTCGTTTCTTTGTAGGGTTCTCCATTCTCATTGTATCCTCCTCCCTCCCCCCCCCCCTTCTCACTCTGGGTCCTGTCTTTGGTTCTCCGATTGGTATTCTATCTCCTTTTGTTTCTCCCCAACGGTTTTATGATTGGAGCTTGTTTTGACCCTTATAGCTCTTTTTTGGCCTCTTGGTCCGACTGCCTTTGATATGAAGTATAGGTCCTCGTTTTTTTATCTCAATTTTTCTCACATCCATGTCCTCTTGTCTCTACTGTTTAGTTAAATCTGGTATGATGTTAACATCTTTGGATCTAGTACCTGCCAGTTTCCTTGAACTCTTGCAATTTTTGTTCTCAATGCAGGGTTTTCAAGACCTACTATCAGGGGTCTAGTGCTATCACCCACTCTTCTCAGAAATTTAAGATCAATCTCAGGTTCTAGTTCAATATTAATAGACTGTGTAGAACTTCCTTATATGAAGCAGTATCAGCTTTTTTTCTCTCATATTCATTCTTTATTTCAGGACTTGGTTCAACAAGGTTGTGAATTATCAGGTTCTCCTTCCTTTCTTCTCTATCACGAAGTTCAGCATAGACATGCTTTTGAAAGTCAGCTGATGACTCAAGGCTTTACTGTTTAGCATTTTCAATTTTTTTGTCCAGATTCTGTTGTCCTTCCTTAAGGGCACCAATCTTCTACTTATTTCAATATTTCTGTAATCTTTTTGTTCAGCTTAGCTGTTGCTAATCTACAGGATTTGCAGGACTAGAAAAATCCTCCATTATTCTCAATCTGGTACACCAGTTCCTTGAAAAAGGTGTCACTGAAATCAGCACACTTCTGATGAACCCATACGTCACAGAGATTGCACATTTGTTCTTCACATTGGAGGCATGGGAATTTGGGAAATCCTTCTTTCTCTGTTTAGATGACATTTTGCTGTAAGGTCAGTAAGACGGATTTGGGATCAGGATAATTAGGTCAGCTGTGAATATTTGGGAATCCACTAGATCAGTTGGCCAGGGGTTAGCTCAACCGCCAAGAACCTGAAGAAAATCTCAGCAGTATCTATATATAAAAATATTATTATATATCCTTCAGTTTTGCTATTACTTCTTAGTTTTTCTCACTAAAGTTTTTGCACTTAGTCTAATAAGAAACAATGTCAAAGTCAGAGGAGGGTGACCCTCACACCCTTTCACTCCTTAAAAAAAAACCAAGGGATTTTCCGGCGTCCCATACACCGCAAGAAAGTTCTGAAGTCCCCCGGATCATCAGATCATCAGGCTACTATATGCTTCATTCACTTCAGGTCAGAGAATAGATTAGATTAGGTGCACACTGGCACAATTGTCTCCCATTCTTTTCTGAAACCTCTTGTAGAAGTGAATCAAGAAAAATTAGCTGGGTCGTTTTAAATTTTATTTTGTTCCGAGCTTTAGCAAGGGACAACAACTTTATAGCACTTTGTACTAAGATAATAGTTTTATGGGTAATTTAAAAAAAAATTAACTTATTGCAATGGCTTTTTCTAAATAAATAAGCTTTTTTAAGAAATAAAAAAGTTAATTTCAATTTTATTTGCATTTGCATTGAAAAAAAAGTATTTTGGAAAAAATCTGGGATCCAATCAAAACTTTGAAGCACTGCTATAATGCACAGCTAATTTAACTTTATAGCATGATGGCTACTTTATAGCAGGTTCATAAGAAAATTCACCATGAAGTTATTAAGAATGATGAAGTAAATGATAGTTTCTTAAAGATTATTTTTTGTTTGTTTTCAGGGCGAACTAGTGGAGAATGGTATGTTCTATTTCACAAAAAGAAATCTTTTGGAAAAGGGGTTGTTCCAAGGTGGTAGGTAGGTTTTTTATGAAGGGTCCCAGTTGGGTTCTTATAAATTGTCCCAGGGTGGTAGGTAGGTTTTTTTGAAGGGTCCCAGTTGGGGTCTTTTAAATTGTTCCAAAATGGTATGTAGGTTTTTTATGAAGGGTCCCAGTTGGGGTCTTATAAATTGTTCCTGAGTGGTAGGTAGATTTTTTATGAAGGGTCCCAGTTGGGGTCTTTTAAATTGTTCCAAAACGGTATGTAGGTTTTTTTATGAAGGGTCCCAGTTGGGGTCTTATAAATTGTTCCTGAGTGATAGGTAGGTTTTTTATGAAGGGTCCCACCCAGTTGGGTTCTTATAAATTGTTCCTGAGTGATAGGTAGATTTTTTATGAAGGGTCCCAGTTGGGGTCTTTTAAATTGTTCCAAAATGGTATGTAGGTTTTTTATGAAGGGTCCCAATTGGAGTCTTATAAATTGTTCCTGAGTGGTAGGTAGGTTTTTTATGAAGGGTCCCACCCATTTGGGGTCTTATAAATTGTTCCAGGGTGGTAGGTAGGTTTTTTATAATGGGTCCTAGTTGGGGTCTTATAAATTGTTCCTGAGTGTTAGGTAGGTATTTATGAAGGGTCCCAGTTGGGGTCTTATAAATTGTTCCTGAGTGTTAGGTAGGTTTTTTATGAAGGGTCCCAGTTGGGGTCTTTTAAATTGTTCCGGGGTGGTTGGTAGGTTTTTTAAGGGTCCCAGTTGGGTTCTGATATTGTTCCAGGGTGGTTGGTAGGTTTTTATTCAAGGGGCCCTGTAGAGTCCTTATAAATTATTCCAGAGTGGTAGGTAGGTTTTTATTCAAGGGTCCCTGTAGAGTACTAATAAATTGTTCCAGGGTGGTAGGTAGGTTTTTATTCAAGGGTCCCTGTAGAGTTCTAATAAATTGTTCCAGGGTGGTAGGTAGGTTTTTATTCAAGGGTCCCTGTAGAGGTAAGCAAGGATCATCGTTTATGTAAAATATTTCTTTTTAAAAGTTCATTCTTGAAATTTCCCAAACGAACAAGTCCGGTTTTGCGAATTTTGTTGAACCATATTTTGACTTGTAATTGAATAGTGGAGCTTTTTTAGATCTCACATTCTTGACATTTGATTTTTAAATTAGCAGAGTGGAAAATTTTCTGCTGAAAGAGAAGCCAAGAAGGGAAATATTGTTAATTAATGGAAAATTTATTGATGTAAAATTTTCAAACTTTGAAAACAAATTAATCTTAGTAAAGAAACTCTTTTAAACTAACAAAACAACTTAGTTAGTCAAGGAGCTAGTCAGCAACTTGGAAATAGGAAACAAAAGAGTCAATATTAATTAAAGAAACTAAGAAAACTACAAGATACCAAACCTTTTAACTTTCGTGCTTAAAATCAAATACCTAACCTTTTGGTTAAATTTAACTACCTAACCTTCTAATACTCTTGGTTAAACTTAACTACCTAACCCTCTAGTATTTTTGGTTAAATTTAACTACCCAACCTTCAAGTACTCTTGGTTAAACTAAACTTCTTGACCTTCTAGTACTCTTGGTTAAACTAAACTTCTTGACCTTCTAGTATTCTTGGATAAACTATACTTCTTGACCTTCTAGTATTCTTGATTAAACTAAACTTCTTGACCTTCTAGTATTCTTGGTTAAACTAAACTACTTGACCTTCTAGTACTCTTGGATAAACTAAACTTCTTGACCTTCTAGTATTCTTGGTTAAACTAAACTTCTTGACCTTCTAGTATTCTTGGATAAACTAAACTTCTTGACCTTCTAGTACTCTTGGTTAAACTAAACTACTTGACCTTCTAGTATTCTTGGATAAACTAAACTTCTTGACCTTCTAGTACTCTTGCTTAAACTAAACTTCTTGACCTTCTAGTAATCTTGGATAAACTAAACTACCTAACCTTCTAGAAACCTTGGATTAACTAAACTACCTAACCTTCTAGTACTCATGGTTAAACTAAACTACTTAACCTTCTAGTACTCTTGATTAAACTAAACTACTTAACCCTTAGTATTCTTGGATAAACTAAACTACCTAACCTTCTAGTACTCTTGGTTAAACTAAACTACCTAACCTTCTAGTACTCTTGGTTAAACTAAACTACCTAACCTTCTAGTACTCTTGGTTAAACTAAACTACTTAACCTTCTAGTATTCTTGGTTAAACTAAACTACTTAGCCTTCTAGTACTCTTGGTTAAACTAAACTACCTATCCTTCTAGTACTCTTGGTTAAACTAAACTACCTAATCTTCCAGAATTCTTGGTTAAACTAAACTACCAAACCTTCTACAGTGAAACCCTTAATAACGAATACATCGGAAGAATTTATCAAATGTCGTCTTGGCAATTTTTCAAAGAGTTTTATACTATATTACTTGAATTTCAGTATTTGCGAAAATAAATAAATAGCTATGAATATGCGGGAACAGTTTTAAAGAGTTCCATATAATCATTTAATTAAAAAACTAAATATCTGCAACATTCCATTATCAGAAAGTGAAGAATACGACATTTGATGAATTCTTTCGCTGTATTCATTATTAAGGGTTTCACTGTAGTACTCTTGGTTAAACTAAGCTACCTAATCTTCCAGAATTCTTGGATAAACTAAACTACCTACCCTTCTAGTATTCTTGGTTAAACTAAACTACCTAACCTTCTAGTGCTCTTGGTTAAACTAAACTACATATCCTTCTAGTACTCTTGGTTAAACTAAACTACTTAACCTTCTAGTATTCTTGGTTAAACTAAACTACCTAACCTTCTAGTACTCTTGGTTAAACTAAACTACCTACCCTTCTAGTATTCTTGGATAAACTAAACTACCTAACCTTCTAGTACTCTTGGTTAAACTAAACTACCTACCCTCCTAGTATTCTTGGTTAAACTAAGCTACTTAACCTTCTAGTATTCTTGGATAAACTAAACTTCCTGTCCTTCTAGAATTCTTGGTTAAACAAAACTTTCTCTCAACATTCTGTATTCTTGGATGAACTAAACTACTTAACCCTTAGTATTCTTGGATAAACTAAACTACCTAACCCTTAGTATTCTCGGATAAACTAAACTACCTAACCCTTAGTATTCTTGGATAAACTAAACTACCTAACCTTCTAGTAACCTTGGATAAACTGAACTACCTAACCCTCCAGTATTCTTGGATAAACTAAACTACCTAACCCTCTAGTATTCTTGGATAAACTAAACTACCTAACCCTTAGTATTCTTGGATAAACTAAACTACCTAACCTTCTAGAAACCTTGGATTAACTAAAGTACCTATTCTTCTAGTGACCTTGGATAAACTAAACTACCTAATCTTCCAGTATTCTTGGATAAACTAAACTACCTAACCTTCTAGAAACCTTGGATTAACTAAACTACCTATCCTTCTAGTAACCTTGGTTAAACTAAACCACCTATCCTTCTAGCATTCTTGGATAAACTAAACTACCTAACCTTCTAGAACCCTTGGATTAACTAAACTACCTATCCTTCTAGTAACCTTGGTTAAACTAAACCACCTATCTTTCTAGTATTCTTGGATAAACTAAACTACCTAACTTCTAGTATTCTTGGATAAACTAAACTACCTAACCTTCTAGTACTCTTGGTTAAACTAAACTACCTACCCTTCTAGTATTCTAGGTTAAACTAAGCTACCTAACCTTCTAGTAACCTTGGATAAACTAAACTACCTAACCCTCTAGTATTCTTGGATAAACTAAACTACCTGTCCTTCTAGTATTCTTGGTTAAACAAAACTTTCTCAGACATTCTGTATTCTTGGATGAACTAAATTACTTAACCCTTAGTATTCTTTGATAAACTAAACTACCTAACCCTTAGTATTCTTGGATAAACTAAACTACCTAACCTTCTAGTATTCTTGGATAAACTGAACTACCTAACCTTCTAGTATTCTTGGATAAACTAAACTACCTATCCTTCTAGTATTTTTGGATGAACTAAACTACCTAACCCTCTAGTATTCTTGGATAAACTAAACTACCTAACCTTCTAGTATTCTTGGTTAAACAACACTATCTCCGACATTCTATATATGTTAGGGTGAAGTATCTAACTCAAATACTTGAAAACCACTTCAGTCTTTCTGTATTCTAGCCTCATTCTTTAACTAAACTCTTTCTGTATTCTAGCCTCATTCTTTTACTAAACTCTTTCCTTTAGAACCAGTCTGAATTCTGTTGATATAATCAGTACAATAATACATTTATATAATACAGTACAGTGGTAGGAGATTATATCAATACAATGAAGACGTATTTTCTATTTAAGTTTGGATTTATAACAAGCTTTTTTTAAATTACAACTTTGGTATATATCAAAATTGAAAGCAAAAGTCGTCTTCATTGTATTGATATATATAATGACATCGATATGTTTACATAAATATAACAATGGACTCATAAGGGTGTGCACTGGCAGAAAAGATGACTTGTATGAACCGAAAGTATTTCAAAACAACTAATTATTTTTTAGAATTTTTTTAACACAAATTTTTAACAATGGACATAGCTTAGTGTTCAGGAAGTGGTTGAGAAAATTATTTATAACACATAAAAAAGTTTTTAGTTTTTGTAGACTTTAACTGTCATTCTATAATATCAGTGTAATTAAGGCATTAAAACACGCATATATATAATACGTAATATTATTATTTCACTATTTAACATCATCTTATACCATTCACTTGAAGAAAAGATTTAGGTTTTGTGTTTTCTTTTCGAAGTATTTGTTTTTTGAGCACATTGATTTCTGATTTAGCGAACTTAGGGCAAGCATGACTTACGAGATGGTTACTGAAAAAAAACTTTACAAAAGTGAAAAAGAGAGAATAAAAATGGAAAAGAATTTTTAGGAATTGTAGCCAGTGGCATCTTAACAGGCCTGACTTAACCTTAAATAATAAGAAATATTTATAATTAAAAGTAATTTTAATGCCAAATTTATCCATTATCGCAAATGTAACCATTATGCCAAATTAATGAAATTGCGCCGAACTCTTGATTTAAATCTAAACTTGTTTTTTTTTTTAAATTAAAAACAGCCAATCTTACTTATACCAATACATACTACATACCAAGAGCACATGAAATGTCGTCTTGAAATTTATTTTAAAATTTATGACAGCTGTAATGCTAAGATGGTCGCAGTTTCAAAGGGTTGAATACGATTTATGAAAATATAATTGTAGAGTCAGGCAGTTTTTGATAATTCTTAAGAAACTTTTTTATGTAAAGTAATTAATAGCCCTGAGATGGAATTTAAAGAATTTGAGCCGCGGTTTAAATCCGCCAAAACCCGGTTTAAATTAAGCGCCGGCTTAAATCTTGAAACATTTGATACAATTTTAAGTGGAACCAACCATATTTAAACCGCGGCTTAAATTTAAACCGCTGCTCAAATTCTTTAAATTCGGCCACTGGAATATGAAGGACAGCCATTACTACAGTAAATTCGTTTTTCCGCGGCATTTGATTTTTGAGAATACAACATTATAAAATCTCTTGCTATGTATTCATATATCTGGGATACACTGTACATCGATCGAATAAAATCACCCAACCTCGACTTTATTAAGGAATGAAATATGTATAATAAATTCACCCAACCTTGACTCTATTAAGAATTATGTAGAATGGAATTAAATTAAAGAGAGTGCAGCAAAGTTAGTTATGAATACTAATGTTTTCTAGAGAATTTAATGAAATTTAATAATTAAATTAGAGATGAAAAATAGAAATTTTACAACAACAAAAATTTCAATTATTTATTTTTAGGTGCGGATACGTGGAGATACCATCGGAGTACTCGATAGAGATAGATTCTATGTTAGATCTCACCATTGCTGAACAGATTTTATCTCAAGAACTATTAAATCTCAACTAGATGATTCTATGCTAGATCTCACCATTGCTGAACAGATTTTATCTCAAGAACTATTAAATCTCAACTAGATGATTCTTTGCTAGATCTCACCATTGCTGAACAGATTTTATCTCAAGAACTATTAAATCTCAACTAGATGATTCTATGCTAGATCTCACCATTGCTGAACAGATTTTATCTCAAGAACTATTAAATCTCAGCTAGATGATTCTATGCTAGATCTCGCCATTACTAAAAAGATTTTATCCCAAGAACTATTAAATCTCTACTAGCTGACTATGCTAGATCTCAGAATTGCAGATTTTATCTCGAATAGTTCCTACAAGGATCTCAGGCTGGATTGGTATCTAAATTTAGTAAATAGGCAAAACCTTATCAAGCCGACCTGTTACTTCTAGGAATATATACAAGGTTACCTACAACTGACGAGACTGTAAAGACGACCTGTTACTTCTAGGAATGTATACAGGGTTACCTACAACTGACGAGACTGTAAAGACGACCTGTTACTTCTAGGAATGAATACAAGGTTACCTACAACTGACGAGACTGTAAGGACGACCTGTTACTTCTAGGAATGTATACAGGGTTACCTACAACTGACGAGACTGTAAGACGACCTGTTGGTTCTAGGAATGTATACAGGGTTACCTACAACTGACAAGACTGTAAGACGACCTGTTGGTTCTAGGGATGTATACAGGGTTACCTACAACTGACAAGACTGTAAGACGACCTGTTGGTTCTAGGGATGTATACAGGGTTACCTACAACTGACGAGACTGTAAAGATGATCTGAAAATCTTGTAATATGACGATATCATGGTCAAAATAAATATATCTGGCTGAGATATAGTCTTCTAATGACATATTTAATAATTGGGTAAGGAAAGAAACAAGTTTACAGTTGTGTCTGATATTATAAAAATAAGGAAACAGAAAACAATTCCGTTCAGTCGTCAGCATGTACCTTTGTACCTTTAACATTTAAATTCGTATTACATATTATTTATTATTTAACGTTATTTTTGTTATTCTTTAAAAGGAGTGTTCGCGAAAAAAAAGCGCTTTTGATTGTTACTAATCTTCTATCTGTTGCTTCTATCAGGAGAAAATGTTTAAAACGACTCATGCTGAAGAACGTAACTTCCATACAAATTCAGAAAGTTGCAACATTCAACTCTGATCGTAAAATAATCAATTTAATTCCAAACAAATCACTCAGCTATTACAAACAGTAGTCATCGATTTTTTTTCGATGATTTTGGATTTTTCGAACATTCCTGGAAAATATGAAACTGTCGTCTTCATTATCAAAAATCCTCGAAACGGGAAAAAATGTTTTCAAAAGTAACAGATCATAAAAAATTAATAATATTATGAATTATCAACTTTTTACGAATGTGTCTAAAAATTATCGATGATTATTAGTTGTAATATCAGAATGATTTGTTTGGAATAAAATTGAATTTTTACGATCCGAGTTGAATGTTGCAACGTTCTGAAATTGTATGGACGTAACGTTCTTCAGCATGAGTCGTTTTAAACAATTTTCGCCTTATAGACGCAACAGATAGAATTAAGATTATTAGGGTACAAAAGCAATTATTTTTCGCTTTTAGCCTATACCCCCTTTATTTTTTCGCGAATACTCCCTTTAAACTCATGTCTTGGCTGTGTTATTTATGTAAAATGTGATCGTTAAATGCATAATTTACAGAAACTTGGAGGATATTGTCCTCGTGTAATAACATATTTACTTCAGAAGATTGCAAATTTTTGACAAGTCATTGAAAATTTGATTTTTTCATGACATATCGTGGACAATCAGTTTTGTGTAGATTCTATTGTAATCTGTTAAAATATTTTTCAGTTAAAAAAAAACATTTACTTAGTAACGTTATTTATCTCTCTATTTATTTATTCACTAATTAAATTTGTTTAAATTTATTTATTTAAAAATAAAATTTACAATTGTATAGTTATGTAATTTTCAAATTTGATTCGAGGATTTGCAAACAGCATATCATTAAATCTGCTAAAACGATGAATGTGAATTATATTAATCATTTTATTAAACATTATGAAACATTAACCCTCCATTTAAAGAGATGGCCATGTACGATTCACAATGGTACCCTTAACACCTTTGTTTGATCAATAATGTGGAAGATATCGTCGTTTAATTCTGATAGTTCATACATTGTATTCGCAGTAGAAAATATCAGTTTTGTAGAAGAAACATCTGGATATCTTGTTCATTCTATATCAGACAAGGCTTTTATGGGTACTGTTGTGCATCGGGTTTGCTACTCTCTGTAAATATGTCAAGTACCCACTCGACATTTAGGGAAATGTTGTTGTTGAGCTCTATGTCGAAAATGTTGAAAGTGAAAAATGTTGTTGAGCTTTATTCTTGCTACTAGCTGCTTATGTTAAAAGTGATAAATGTTGTTGAGCTATATTCTTGCAAATAGCTGCTAATGTTGAAATTGGAAAATGTTGTTGAGCTTTACTCTTGCTACTAGCTGTTTATGTTAAAATGTTGTTGAGCTTTATTCTTGCTACTAGCTGCTTATGTTAAAAGTGATAAATGTTGTTGAGCTATATTCTTGCAAATAGCTGCTAATGTTGAAATTGGAAAATGTTGTTGAGCTTTACTCTTGCTACTAGCTGTTTATGTTAAAAGGGATAAATGTTGTTGAGCTATTTTCTTGCTACTAGCTGCTAATGTTGAAAGTGGAAAATGTTGTTGAGCTTTATTCTTGCTACTAGCTGCTTATGTTAAAATTGATAAATGTTGTTGAGCTATATTCTTGCAAATAGCTCCTAATGTTGAAATTGGAAAATGTTGTTGAGCTTTATTCTTGCTACTAGCTGCTAATGTTGAAAGTGTAAAATGTTCTTGTGCTTTATTCTTACTCCAAGCTGCTAATGTTGAACTCTGCTGACAATGCTGCGAGATCTTTCTTGTCAGTCAACTCCTAAAAGAAAAAAAGTTGGTCGATCCAGGACACATTGAACTAAAATTTTGGTTACAGAGGAATTGAGCCTTTGTCACAAACTCTGAATTTTTAGTCCCTTGATCTTTGCAACCCAATTTAGTCCCTTGATCTTTGTAACCCAATTTAGTCCCTTGATCTTTGCAACCCAATTTAGTCCCTTGATCTTTGCAACCCAATTTAGTCCCTTGATCTTTGCAACCCAATTTAGTCCCTTGATCTTTGCAACCCAATTTAGTCCCTTGATCTTTGCAACCCAATTTAGTCCCTTGATCTTTGCAACCCAATTTAGTCCCTTGATCTTTGCAACCCAATTTAGTCCCTTGATCTTTGCAACCCAATTTAGTCCCTTGATCTTTGCAACCCTATTTCGTGTAAAGCTTAGATAGTTCATAGTATGAATTCTGTAGGATCAAATAATCTTAATTTGAAATATCAAAGGTTTACACTCAGGTTGCGAAGATATTGGGATGAGAAAATTTGAGTTTGTGGGAAAGAATAAATTCCATCAATCTCCCCCAAAATAAAAAATAACTATTCTTTGCAGTTAGGTTATTGCTTGGTGGACTAAGGCGAGGTGTTGGACATTTCTAATCACAATACCTTTAGATCAGGTCGGTTTATGAAGCTGACCGCTAGTCGAAGAGAAGACCAGATTGTTTCAGACATGGTAGATTCTGAACCCCCTGGTCCTCGTCCAGTAGCCTAATTTTTATATTTCTTAAAGGGAGTGTTCGCGAAAAATTAAAGGGGGTATGGGCTTAAGGCGAAAAGTAATCGCTTTTGATCGCTAATAATCTTACTTCTATCTGTTACGATTATAAGGAGAAAATTGTTAAAAACGACAAATACTGAAGAACGTAGCGTCCATGCAAATTCACATAGTTGAAATATACCACTCAGATCGTAAAAACAATCAATTTAATTTCAAACATATCGTTGTGATACTACAACCCATAGTCATCAATATTTTTCGACGCGTTCGTATATAATCAATATTTCATAATATTTTTTATTCGTTTTGTATACAATGCACTTAAAACGCCAGATTTCTCGGCTCTCGGTGCTTTGAATGATTTCAAGTAGCAGAGACACCTAGCGGAAAAGTCGTTTTAAGTGAATTTGTATACAAAACAATTAACAAATATTATGAAAAATTAACTAAATACGAATGCGTTGAAAAATAATCGATGACTATTATTTGTTATTTCTGATTGATTTGTTTGGAATAAAATTGATTATTTTATGATCCACGTCATATATTTCAACTTTCTGAATTTGTATAGATGCTACGTTCTTCAATATAAGTCGTTTTTAACCATATTCTCCTTATAGACGCAACAGATAGAAGTAAGATTAGAAGCGATCAAAAGCGATTATTTTTCGCCGTAAGTCTATGCCCCTTTTCATTTTTTCGCGAACACTCCCTTTAATTATTATTTAACTTTTTTCATTTGGTTTGTTTTATTATTTTATATCTCACTTTTATGATAAATATATCATTATTATTATTATTATTATTATCATATTTATTATGAACCATCTTGGAACCCCAGCTTTGCCTGGCGTTCATCATTGTTCATCATTGTTCATCATTGTTCATCATTGTTCATCATTGTTCATCATTGTTTTATCATCGTTCATCATTGTTCATCATTGTTCATCATTGTTCATCATTGTGCATCATTGTTCATCATTGTTCATCATTGTTCATCATCGTTCATCATTGTTCATCATTGTTCATCATTGTTCATCATCGTTCATCATTGTTCATCATCGTTCATCATCGTTCATCATTGTTCATAATTGTTCATTATTGTTCATCATTGTTCATCATTGTTCATCATTGTTCATCATTTTTCATCATTGTTCATCATTGTTCATCATTGTTCATCATCGTTCATCATTTTTTATCATCGTCATCGTCATCGTCATTGTTAATGTTATTGTTCTTGTTATTATTATCATTATCATTATTATCATTATTATCATCATTACTATTATTATTATTATTATTATTATTATTTTCATTATAATCCTTACCTGGAAGTTAAGTGCAGTTAGGAAGTGTTCTGCTGCTTCTTTGTATGCTTTCAGGTTTATACAGGATATCCCAAGATTGTAACGACACCGGATGTATCCAGGACTATACCTTTAATCATTATTCATATTCAATACTTTCAATTCATTCATTCATTTTCTTTTATGTGATGATTTCGTCTGTATAATAAAGGTCTTAACTAACTATATATATAGTTTAATGTTATCAATAGCTGGCCAAGCGTAGGAACCAAATTGGCTGACATTTTTTTCAGAAAACCCGGACATGGATACTCAGACTCTGGGGGTGAAAATTAACATACACATTTGTCTTCAAGATTTCAAAAAAAAACACCAAGTTGATTTTAAAATTCCATGGGCAAAGCCGGGTACGTAAGCTAGTCGTATATTAAACTCCTAAACATCAAAATAATTCCTAAGTAAACCCGTTCATGCATCTAAGCATTAGTTAAACTCCTTTTCTCTATGATGTAATGAAACGTATATAATTTATGCCTACACAAAAGTTTACCATTAAAGATTCGACTGTAAAAAGAGGCGAAGAAGGGGGATAATTGGCGATGGAGGGAACCCCACCGACGTCATGAGCCTCCGCTATGCAGACCTGAGCCTCCCAGATTTGCTAGGCAGACAGAGCCTCCGCTATGCAGAAGGGAGCATGCGCAATACATCAAAATGTGCCTGTGTAGTACAGAATGTTTTTTAAACTTGTGTTTTAAGTTTAAATAAAAGATTTTTTTCAAAGTTTATGACACAGTGGTAGAGAGGTAAAACATTAAACTTTAAACATTTTTACATTAAAAAGAAAATATTTAGAGTAAACATTTGAATTTGATTGCATTTCATCTTTTGTAATCTTTGATTTAAGCAATGCCTTTTATGTAGTTGAATCTTATCATTTATTTAAATCTTTTTTGAAAAAAGGTATTGTTTAAATCAAAGATTACAACAAAACAAACTAAATTTACTCCAGAAATATTTCTCCAAATATCTTACTTTCTGCGTAAGAAATATTTAAAGTTTTAGTATAAATCTTATAAACCACTTTATGAGTCCATATATGTGTCTAATCATGACAATCAATAAATAACTCTAATCTTTAGTAAAATTCGTATGCCACTACGTCAAAAAAAAACTGTTAAAACTTTTCAGTACACATAAAAACCAAGATTTAAAAAAAGCTGTGCTAGAGGAGGCACGGTCTGCATATCGGAGGCTTGGTCTGCATAGTGGAGGCTCGGTCTGCCTTGCAAATCTAAGAATCTCGTGTCCATGCATAGCGGAGGCTCATGGCGCCCGGGGGTTCCCTCCCTCAGTGGGCTATTGTGGCTCAGCCCCATCTCTGAATCGCCCCAGACTGTAATATATTGGGGATATTTTCTATTATTAAATAAAAGGTGAAGGTAAATGGGATCTAATTTTGTCAAGATAATCTATTTTTAGTTTTGCAGCTTTTTACTTCTTTCGGGAAATGGATGAAAATAATGAATGAAAATTGTTGTATAGAAGTGCTGAAGTAAAAATCGCTCTTTAAGACATGAAATCACTCTTTATAAAAATCAAAATCATTTAAATGTTTGTAGCACTAACGTTAAGTAAAAAATATATATAAAGCTGAAAATTTCATACATACATATATCTTATATATTTCATACATACATATATCTTATATATTTCTTACATACATATATCTTATATATTTCATACATACATATATCTTATATATTTCATATAGATACATGATAAACTTAAACATTCCCTTGATCAAGCATTTAGTTGAATATTTAACATTAAAAGAAAACAAATTCAGAAAATGTTGTCCAAACAAAACCAAAAATTATTCTTTAAGATTAAGCCCCTTCTCAAAATTAACAAATTAAAGTATATATATCGAATGTATACCTAGGAACTGTATGATTAAAATATATGGAATGTATATTGTATACCTAAGAGCTATATGATGAAAGTAGATGGAATGTATATTGTATACCTTAGAGCTGTATGATATGCTGAAACCGCTTCCTCCGATCTATTCCCGTTAGCAAGAGTAGCTCCTAACCTAAAGAAAGGGATGGTGCATTCAACTCAATTTTGAATTTGGGATTTGTATAAACATCAAATAGAGATTTTTAACAATTTATTATTTTTGAGTATTTAATCTTATAAATTGGATACAGTTGATACAGTTGTGTTGTCTAACTCAAGAATGTCTGACTTAACAAGCTGATTGAAGGTTAATGCAGTGCTGACTAAGCTTCAATTCAAACTTAAAATATATTTTCTGAAATGGAGGTAAAATGAAGGGGGGAGGGAGGATGTATTCCTGTCCTATCTCGCTATCTCTTGATTTCTCCATTCGCCAACGGGAAAATTGATAATTGATGCTGTAGAGCTAAACATCGGAGTTCCTACCATTTTTAATGTTCAATTTTCTTTTTTCTTGTTTGTAGGTTTCTGCAATTTTTTTTGAGTTCTATGTCTTAATCCTGGTTACGCCTGGTGGTCTTAAAAGTGGAGCCCACAACATTTGTCCACTAAGAATTCAATTCCAAATGCTGTGGGCGACAAATAGGTAGGATTGAGGTGTAGGAGTTAGAAGGTTGGATTGGTCAGGAAGGGAGGGTATCGAGGGACTCCCATAGCATAGAAAATCCCTACTTTCCTCCAATCTTGTAGTGTTTCCCACTCTACGGAATTTAAGGGGTTGCACCGCATTACAAAATGGTGAGTTGTTGGCTTTGTTGCTCCAGGATGTGGTATTTTTGACAGTACTTCAGTCTTCATGGTCGGCCTGAATCACAGCCAGTAGAGTAAACCCACCTCTCAGGATTCTTCTTTCTAGGTTTCTATTTTTCTTGATTTTAGCGAGCTATTTTCTTTCTTTATTTTTGAGGTGTGGTGACGCCATGTTTAATTTGCACAGAGCTCGACTGTCTGAGCTACTTAGAGCTAATTAGAGCAGAGTACTTCTTTCTATGTCCTAACCTTTCCATTGCTAGCTGACAACTAAACATCAAAGAGAATATTAACGTTATCTACAATATCACTAA
Organism: Eurytemora carolleeae; assembly: GCF_000591075.1. Lineage (NCBI taxonomy): Eukaryota > Metazoa > Arthropoda > Copepoda > Calanoida > Temoridae > Eurytemora > Eurytemora carolleeae. The sequence continues at coordinate 22,606 of NW_019397364.1, forward strand.
TATATCACGAAAAAATATTACAAAGACCAAAAGTAAAAAAAAAATCTCGACAATTGACGAATATACATTGTGAATCGTCAACATCACGATATAAACATAAAACTCTTTTTCTTATTTACATAAACCATGGTTACCTATTCCAAAGCAGAGAATCATCAGGGTTGGAGATTAAAGCTGCTTTAAAACAATCCACAGCCTAAAAAATCATAAATGGTTTTTTATACAAATCTTTAATCTCCTACACGGTTAATCCTTAAATGTCAATTTTGTCACTTTTTTCCCTGTGAGAAAGAAATTAAGTCTTTGCCGTAAACACAAATTTTCTGCACTCTATATTTTTGCAACCCGGTGTTAAAAAATAAAAAGCTCTTTGCTTCATATATATATATATATATATATATATATAAATATTTCAGTTTTTAACTTCGCATTTTTATTAAAAAAAGAATTATGCTAAACATTTAATAAAAATGTGTAGTTAAAAACTGAAATATAAATCTCCGCTGGTATATACGGTGTTGAGAACTCTGCAGTCCTATACTTCTACAAAACTATATATACAGGGTGTCCCAAAAAACATGGGAATTCAGTGACGAATTCGATATCGTCTTTGTTATGAATTAGCATTGTAATACCTAATTTCAAAAGCCATAATGGTATTATGTCTGCTAGAGTTTATTTAATGAAAAGGGTAAAAGACTGCAAAGATGTGTCTATAATGTTTCCGCAATATGAACAGTGAATACGGACAAGTCTACTCTGTTTGTATACTGTAATTTTCTTGTTTTACTAAGTACAACCGGTTGCAGTCAAAACATAAACAAACAAAATGTAAACATAGCAGACGAAACTCTTACAGATTACAGCTTTCTCAGTAGGTATCACTATACTAAATCAAAGAATTATTTGAACAGACGATATCGAATTCGACACTGAATTCCCATGTTTTTTTGGGACACCCTGTATATAAACATATTTGTTATCTATAGCTGGCCAAACGGCTGGATAAATTTGCTGACATTTTTTTAGGAAACCCATGCGTACTCTCAACTCTGACGGTTACATAGGCTAAAAAAATTCTATTTTATTTTTTTTAATTCGGGAAACGCCGGGACTAGTAAATAATAAACTAAGCGTGAAAATTATACAGTGTACAAAGTACAATGTACATACACTGTACTACTGTACATGTAAAAAGTTGTGTTCTATTCTATGCATTTGTAAAAGAATGAGATAGGAAGATGGATTGTGACAGATAGAGGGGATTTATATCTAAATCCTACCTTATCGTAATCCCCTGAGAGGTTAAAAAGTATTCCTAATCCCGCCTGAAATATGGGATTAAAGATAGAAAGATAGATTCTCCGGAGAAAAGAAATCTAATCATACTGAAGAGGTAAAACAGAAAATATTCCTTTAAGAAAATAATATACAGGGGGTCTTTAAAACAAATTTCATTGAAACAATACATTGACTTTTGCAAAATTTAATTGCTGCACTACTTAAGTCTATACCCCGGCCATTGTACACTCACAAATTAAGTTCTTTTTAATATTTTTTAACAAAAAATTAAAATAACTTTAAACCTGTATATTTGGGTCTAAGTTCGAACCCTCCTACAGTCTGGCAGCCTTCATAATGTTATGAATAAAAAATTAATAATGTATCATTTGAAAATATGCTTTTTAAGGTCACTAAAATGACATAGATTAAGATGACCCCCATTTATTATAGAGCGGCATGTATTTCGACGAAAAAATCAAGTTTTTAATTCTTTTTAACCTTGCTTAACATAAAAACTAGATTATGACATTTTATGGAGGGTGGAGGGCATTGGCAATAGTTCTCCCCCCCCCAAAAAAAAATAAAGTTTTGAGATAGATGAGCTTGGTTACGTGGTACCCTCAACGATACCAATGCACAATACACATCACACAATCCCTTGACAAGTACTGTATACGTTATTCTAGTGACCAAACATTTATAGAGTGACAGGGTCCGACTCACAACGATACCCTTTAAACATCATTTTTCGATCGTCGACTACGGAGAAATACTTTAAATATAGCAATGCATTTATGTAACATTACAATTTGAGGGGATAAATAAGTAAAGCTCAATTTTAAGTTTGAAAAATAAGGATTAGCCTTTCAATCTTTACTTTGTGGCGTTTAGTGGGAAAAAATGATATGCTTTAACTAAAATAATTAGGCCTGAGCCCAAAACTTAAGACAGGGTATCGTTCTGAGAACCAATTTTAAAACCTGGGTTTCACGAATGGGGTCGAGCAGTTTTACGAATATCAATATTTTTTTATATGAAACATTATTTTATTCAGTAATTGTTTATATTCTCAATTTTTTTCGAATCTCTTCAATCAAAATCTACTTAAATGTTAAGACCCTAAAAAGGAAACTTTGGAGTTTTGTCCAACAATACTCTTTTAAATTTCGGGCTCCGGTGGGTGGGGTTTGAATGTAGATACATTTGACCGATTCGTTAGACATTTTCTAGCTAAGATTTAACCTAGTTATGTTGAGAAATCGCAGCTAAATCATAGCTAGAGAATGTTCAACGAATCGGATAATTGTATGTTATATCCAGGGGTTAAAATGAATATGGACACTGCGTAATTATTTAGCAATTTGTTCAATAACAAACAAATTTCAAAAATTAAAAATAAAATTTTGTTCAAACATTTCCTGAACATACCAGTCCGTTGTCTGTTGATGTAAGTCCTAAAATAGTTTAAAATAAATATTGTTAACAATGATGGAATAAACACATTTTTTAGAAATTTATTTTGAGGTTTTACCTGAGACATGAAAGAGCTGTTAAATGAAATTTTGTCGATTGGATTTACCACTAGATGGCCGTAATCTTCATGGTTTTGTAACCACATAGTTAGAGCCTGACATGCCTAAATTAATTTATATAACGATATTTGTTTAATTAGTTAAAAACTAATTTGGTGGTAATCTTCTTTATACTGTAACAAATGGCATGCCTAAATTATTTTATATAAAGATATTTGTTTAATTAGTTAAAAATTAATTTGGTGGTAATCTTCACTATTCTGTAACGAATGGCATGCCTAAATTAGTTTATATAAGATATTTTTCTGATTTAGTTAAAAACTAAATTTGGTTGTAATCTTCACTATTCTGTAACGAATGACATGCCTAAATTAATTTCTAAAAGATATAAAAATTATTATGATGGTGCACAATTTACTCTATATAATATCAAAATATTTAGATGTGGAAAGAACCCAAATAGCATGTTATGTTTAATATAATAATTGCAGCATCCTGTTCAGAACGTTTTTCATTTCAAAGCTAGTTGGTTAACAGTGTCCAGTACACCTAACGAATTAAAAAATTCTGGAATAAAAACATGAAAATTCGCAAAACTTTTCAATGTTAATGTTTTTAAATCTAAGAACAGAAAGGCAACTAATTTTTTATAAATAACGTTGAATTGTATTTTCAATGTTTCCAATCAATCAATCAATCAATCACGCATACCTGAGCTTGGTAGGATTCGTTTGTAAGACTAACCGCAAGGCTCATCAGTGCAGTTCGCTCCGTAGGGTCAAGAGACAAACATTTTCGCAGCGCAGAAATTGCCTAAATCAAAACAGTTATTTTAAAATTTACTTTTTATCTTATTTGATACAAAACTTCGCAAAGATGTAGTCTATCCCAAATATTTGCAAGTAATGTTTGCCAAAATCTGGTGCAAAATACTTGAACTATAAAATGACTTGACAAAGTTTGTGAATTTGCAAAGATTAACCTGAATTATGTTTCAAATATTCCAAAACTTTATTCAACATTAAACACTGTCAACTTTAAAAGGAGAGCAAACAAAATACCTATCAGGAAGTAGGAAACATGAAACAAATAGCTATCAGGAAGTAGGAAACAGGAAACAAAACACCTATAATGAAACAGGAAACAAGAAACAAAACACATAACAGAAAGCAGGAAACAGGAAACAAAACACCTATCAGGAAACAGGAAACAAAATGCCTATCAGTAAGCAGGAAACCTGAAACAAATAGCTATCAGGAGGCAGGAAACATGAAACAAAACAGCTATCAGGTAGCAGGAAACAGGAAACAAAACACCTATAAGGAAGTAGGAAACAGGAAACAAAACACCTATTTGGAAGCAGGAAACAGGAAACAAGACACCTATCAGAAAGAAGGAAACAGGAAACAAAACACCTATCAGGAAGCAGGAAACAGAAAACAAAACACCTATCAGGAAGCAGGAAACAGGAAACAAGATATCTACCAGGAAGTAGGAAACAGGCAACAAAACACCTATTAGGAAGCAGGAAACAGGAAACAAGAAACCTATCAGAAAGAAGGAAACAGGAAACAAAACACCTATCAGGAAGCAGAAAACTGGAAACAAAATATCTACCAGGAAGCAGGAAACAGGAAACAAAACACATATCAGGAGAAAGGAAGCAGGAAACAAAACACCTATCAGGAAACAGTAAGTAGGAAACATAACACCTATCAGGAAGGAGGAAACAGGAAACAAAACACATATCAGGAGGCAGGAAGCAGGAATCATAAAACAAAACACCTATCATGAAGCAGGAAGCAGGAAACAATACACCTATTAGGAAGCAGGAAACAGTACAATATTTTGTGCCCCCCCCCCTAAAAAAAACCTTTTTTTGAAAAAAATATTGATACCTTTTTTTACTAGTAAACTATTCGATCATATACACACTGCCATTTAATAATTATTTATGTAATTAATTTTCTTACATAAATAATTTATAATACATAATAATTTTCTTAATACTGTGGTGTAAGTTTCAATGGGTGAAAAATAGAGATGGAAGCGTTTATTAAAAAATATCTTCTGTTTCATAGAAACGATACATATTGTATGATTTAATTAATGATATCAAAGATATATTTACACTGAAGGCAGTATTTATTTTAGCTTTTTAATGAAACTTTTTTATTTAAGGGCAAAAGTGAGATCTTTAAGTATTTTTATATGGGTGACCCCCCCCCCCCTCTAGATTCGAAATGAATTTTAAAAACAATAGGTGGCAACAGAAAAAAATTTTAAGTGGCCAAATAGTCTCGAAAAGTAATAGGGTCCTGGATTTTATAATTCATATATCTTAGCAACTCAATGTCGTTAGATATTCTAAACTATGAGCTTTGTTGGATAAAATAAGTTTTAAATATTAAAGGTTTACACAATCAGGTTGCAAAGATATAGGGATTAGAATATTTGATTGTTGGGCAGAGACTCAACTCCTTAGAAAGCAAACTATTAACAGTTCTTATGTTTTTACTTTAGATCGTTTTTAAACAAATCCCAACCCTACTCTCTAGCACTAGAATTATATCATTTTCTTCTCAATATATTTCGCCAAAAACTTTGGCATCATCAGGAGTTAGTCCTATAATATAACAGATATAAGCAAAAAATAAAAATAAAAAATACAAACACAGCAACTATAATAAATACAGAAGAGAACAAAAATAAAAATCTTTTTTATGTAAAATGGAATTTTTCAAAATGAATATTGTCAGAACACATAAAACTTAAAAGAAAAATTAGAAAACCGTACCTTACTCTTTTGAAGAGTATTGAATGACTGGGAAAGGATTGACTAGTTTATGGGCGTATGCAGTGGGGGAAGGGGGGGGGGGAGTGTTGAAGGGGTTAGAATTCGTCGACAAAACGGTCAAATACATGAATTCAATCAACACTATAAGGTACTGTTGGTAATACATATACATACAGTTTAAAACAAACAAAATTTATTTTTTAAAAAAAGATTGCAATTAGCATTATGTTTTCTTGTTCAGTCCTGACCTCACTGAGTCAAATTTCTGGATGTAGTATGACTCCCTGACCTTCCTGACCATGCTATCCCTGGACCTGATCTTCTCTATGGGAATGAAGGATAAATCTGCATATGAGTGGCCAGGGGCACGAAAGTGTACACCTACAGGGGCCTGGGTATTTTCTTGTCCTAGCTGTGTAATGGTGCCTCTGTGACCCCTCAGCCTTTCTTTAGCCTCCTTCCCTGTCTCTCCTATATATTGAGGATGGGAAGGACAAACTCGGCCTCCTCTCCTACATGTAATCATGATTATAATATTTGAGGAGGAGCAGGTCAGCTTATCCTTAATCCTCATCTTTTCTCCAGTAGCCGAGATTATCACCTCTTCAACAGAATTCTTTCCCATCTGTTCACATACAGGGCAGCGAGATTTATTACAGGGTTTAAACCCAACCTTATCTCTTTTTTCCCTTGTGAATCCCTGTCTACTTGGAAGTTTAGACTTAACCAAGAGATCCTTCAAATTCTCCACTCTCTGGTAGCATACCATAGGAGGAGAGGGGTAGATTTTCTTCATTACTGGATCTTCTATTAGAGTCTTCCAGGATGATCTTAGAGTTTCAGAGAACCTAGGCAGTCTAGGGTCATATTTGACAATAAACCTGGTTCTATCATTCTCTACCCTGCTACTCACAACCTTCTTCAGTGCCTGCTCTCTTTTTATCTTCCTCACATCCATGAAGGAAGATTTAATGGATCTTCTCCTGTATCCTCTCTCAACCAAATCTTCTTCCAGTTCTTCTAGTCTTTTCTCTAATAACTCTTCACTCCAGCAGATTCTGAGTGCTCTGTATCCTAGTGAGAACGGTATATTCTTAGTTATATGGTTAGGATGACAGCTGGAAGGAAGAAGATAGTTATTCTTCTTGTTTTCCTTCTTGTATGTTTTTACCTGTGGATCCTGTTCATTCTGAGCTTGAGCTTGTCCTAGGAGCAGCCAAGCCTCTCTGTTGTCAGCATCTTGACGAACAGCAGCTTCAAATAGCAGAACAGCACTGGGCAGGTCCCCTTCCTAGGCACACAGAAGCTCGGACACTAGTTTTTGTTTACTTTCATCTTTTGATCTGGCAAAATTCCTGGTTTTAAACATCTGGTGCAAGATTTTCAATTAAAAAATTACATTTTGACAATACCACCATTCTTTAAGGTTGACCATAATTCTTACGCTTTTCATTTTTTTATTCCATTTAAAAAAAACCCTCCCCTAATTTCCTTACTTTTTTATAAGTTTCTAGAAAGTTTTTTGTTACATTATCTTTATTTTTAATTTGTAATAATTTTGGTCATTTTCTGAAGGACTGAAGAGGATATAAAATATATAGAAATTAATTTCCAAACCCGAGTTTTTCTACCTGTGAGAGTGAAACCTTTTTTTGCCAGTTTGGACAATTTACATTTAAAAATTACATTATTTGGCGAATAATCAGTTTCTTTAGTGATGATTTAAAAAAAAAATACTAGCATATAAAATACATTCGTCTATTATAAAGGTAGGGGTACCTAAAAGTGGGTTTCATTGAGACATAAATTTTTTTACTTCTTTTAAACTTAACTGAACAATCTTCCAGAAACTCTAATTTTCTTTGCATATTCATTTCAAACTATGAATTTCGCTAGGTCTTCAATAAGTCTAAGTTTGAATTATAAAAAGTTTACACCATCAGGACATGGGACTCACCATCAGGACATGGGACTCACCATCAGGACATGGGACTCAACATCAGGACATGGGACTTGAAATTTGTGTTTTCTAGTTCACGGAAAATGTCAAATCCTTGCACCAGCAAAAATTATACAGTAGCAAATTAGAAGCAACATTTAAAAAAGAAAAAAATTGAAGAATTTAAAACTCATTTAATAATATATTCAGAAAAACATGCGCCATGAACTGCCGGATACCTGGATACCTGGATACCTGGATACCTGGATACCTGGATACCTGAATACATGGATACCTGGATACCTGGATACCTGAATACCTGGATACCTGGATACCTGGATACCTGAATACATGGATACCTGGATACCTGGATACCTGGATACCTGGATACCGTCTCAATGTCAAAAATTAAGGCAAAATAACTGCTCTTTTTAAAATATCTTTAAAAAATCACCTTTACTTTAAATTTATTCAATTTTCTACGGGATTTGTTTCAAGACAGATATTTTTTTCTTGCTTACATTTGATTGATAAATGAGTTAAAAAATTAAAGAAAAAAATGCAAAACTCTTTTATTTAACTGTATGAAAGAAAACTTTAGAACTTGTGGAAAAGGTGGATTTAAACATTTGTATCAAAAAAGTGTCCCATAGTTTGAGAGGAGAGTAAACAGTTTCATATTTAGTGGAACTCCCTGGGGGTTGAGTAAAACATGATGTTTAATCTGAACCAACCTTTAATTTCTGTTTTCCTTCCTCTAAATGATTAATATTTGAATTCTCTGCTGCTGAGTTCTCTTCCTGTGATATTTATTTAGTAATAATTGTTTAATAAATAATGATAAAAAGCACGAAACCATTGAATCGGCAAAATATTTCAATAGAATTTACTTTCTATGTGAAATATAAATAAATTAATGGTTTTAAAAATTTATGGTTTGCATAAAGAGAAGTTTTTTTTTACTTTAAATCTCTATTTTGAAATGTTGAGGACAGATCGTTTCAGAATTAGACCTTGGATCAACTTTAAGGTAAGGAAAACATAAACAAAAATATAACAAGCAGTTTTTTACTCAAACCTACCCACCAAACAAGAATCGAGTTATACCTACCCAGTAAACACAAGTCGAGTTATACCTACCCAGTAAACACAAGTCGAGTTATACCTACCCAACAAACACGAGTCGAGTTATACCAACCTTAAATTAAACCTACCCAGCAAACAAGAGTCGAGATAAAACCACTAAGTAAACAAGAGTTGAGTTATACCTACCCAGCAAACAAGAGTCTAGTTATACCTACCCAGCAAACATGAGTCGAGTTAAACCTACCCAGTAAACAAAAGTTGAGTTAAACCTACTCAGCAACCAAGAGTAGAGTTAAACCTACCCACCAAACAAGAGTCGAGTTAAACCTACCCACCAAACAAGAGTCGATATAAACCCACTGAGCAAACAAGAATCGAGTTATACCTACCTTGAATTAAACCTACCCAGAAAACACCAGTCGAGTTAAACCTACTCAGCAACTAAGAGTAGAGTTATACCTACCCAGCAAACAAAAGTTGAGTTAAACCTACTCAGCAACCAAGAGTAGAGTTAAACCTACCCAGCAAACAAAATTCAAGTTAATCTGAAAAAGCTAGAGTTTTGACCACAGGAAATCACCTTCTTGCAAGAACACGCAACCACAGAAGAGACCCCAATCAAAAATTTTATTCCCTTTTTTTAATCTATAAAATCTCTGTTTGGTAAAATAAAATTGAACAGAACCTGTTTGTCTGTTAACATCACATTTAGATAAAGAAAACAAAAACAGAAATAACAAGAATCTCCTTATAAATGTAATGGAATTTAGCTGACGGGGGATTTAAGGTTTAGAAGTTAAACATCACCTGAAACTGGTACTCCGAGAAGGGTTCATAGGCCGCAGAATAGTCCTAGAAACAACAATTCATTTCAATAAAGAAAGAGAAAAGACCAGAAAAGAAAAAAAATGAATCTGTTCATAAATCTGTTCTGATATTATAATCCCTATACTTTAGCAACCTTATCAAATAATCAAATAATCTAAGTTTGTAATAACAAAAGTTTACACAATCAGGTTGCAAAGATATAGGGATTTGAAAGAAACCAAGGAAGGGTAAAAACGAAGATAGATGATAAGAAAGAAACCAACATTGAAATAATGAAATAACTTATATCTTACAGACAGTAGGAATCATTGGGTTCAAGAAAAATGGAGAGAACCAAACAAAAAAGTAAAACAAAAAGTTTGACAGACAAAAAAGTAAAACAAAACGTATGACACACAAAAAAGCCAAACATAAACCTTCAATGCAAAAACAAGACAGAAAAAAGAGAATAAACAAAAACAAAAAAGTATTTAGAAAAAAAATAAACAAAAGACAAAAAAATCCGAAATAAGATTTAATAATACCTGTATCCAGGGATGATTATCATCACCCGCCATTTCTCTCCACTCATCTTCAAGATTCTTCCAGAAATCCTGAATTTTCATATTTTGTCTCTTAATTATTTCTCGTCTATTAGAAATAAAAAAATGTGCAAAAAATTGTTATTCCAATCCTTCTTTTTTTTTGATGATTGTTTAACATTTTTTCTGACTTTAAACCTTTCTGTATGCCTCTGTATTAGACTATATGTTTGTCTGTGAATCTGTCTATACCTGTCTTTATACCTCTGTATTAGACTGTATGTTTGTCTATACATCTGTCTATACCTGTCTATATGCCTCTGTATTTGACTGTATGTTTGTTTGTAGGTCTGTCTGTGCTGTATTTAGGAACTCCTGAGCCCACTCTTCTGCCCCAGAACCAGGACTCCTTTCTTCTAGAAAATACTGAGTGTCCCAAAAAAATACTCTAATATGGACTGAAAGATTAATTTAAAGTAACCCTCCATGCACAGCTAGCAATGACCGAATCACACATTGGTCTCCTTTAAACTTTATTTGATCAATACTGTGAAAAATATTGTCAATTTCTAGGTTCAAAAGGGTTTATTTCTGATAATCCTTTAAACGTTTTCCTGCAGAATAATTGCACAGTTTACTTTTATAGAAAAATTTCAATTGAAAAATTAAGTGAAAAATTAAGAAAGTTTCTTAACTCAAAGCTTTTAAGGGTTCCGTTGTGAATGAGGCATTCTCATTTTTGTATGAACTAGGTGGAGGCCCATGGTGTCCGGGGTTTCCCACCCTCCCCTGACATTGAGGCATCTGTTCGCTAGTCCCACAGTCTGAGTGGTTAAAGATTCTGGGCAGGAGAGTCATTGACATGAGGCTGAAGGGTAAACCATTTAACCGGTTTGAACAAGGCCACAAAGGAATGGTGCTCCTTGATCATGGATTATATCTTATATGATACTGTACTGCTCTACTTGGATTTAAACCTGGGACTATCAGAGCCCCTCCAGTGTAGTCAGACCTACCATCCAAGTCTACATCCAAGCCTGAGTAGTCCTGAGCCCGCGATTTAAAAGCTTCGGCTCGAGCCGTAATTCCTTAAACCCGACTTTAAGACCCAATCTTAGACCCAACTCTGACGACAGCTTGTGTCACGTGATTGACAGTTGTGAGATCTTAGGCTCGACTTAAGGAGTTAGGCCCAATGCAAATAAAACCGACCTTGGTTGGTTTTAGTGAAGAAGAAGGCTCAATGTTGGGACTTATTCTCATCAAAACCCGGAATGCACCAATTCCTACAATGAAAATCCGCCAAATACAAGATTAAACCGGTTTTATGAACTAAATTCTGTTTAAAAATAGATGCAACTTAAATTCGAAAACCCGAGCCGTAAATAAGGCTCAACAACAGCTTAGACCCGAGTCGTATTTTCTTGAATTTTTTAAATCGCCGGCTCAGGGTGATTTCACATCTTCCAGGACTGCTGACATTATTCCAATTGCCCAGGACCTGAAGATATCCTAAGGGTTTTGCCACAGTCCTGTGCTTGATGGGCATTGGCCCAATATCAGTAAACCCTATATTGACTAAGAGGTGGATTTCGGGACCTGCAAGATAAATTCAGCAACCAAGGCCTAAATCCAGCTCTTTAATTGTGGCTTTAGACACAACCATGTCCTTGACAACATAGAAGATTGAAGGAACGGCACATCACTCCCACAGTCTCTGGGTAGTTGAGGATCTGTTTCTGGGTACAGCTAATAGTAGTATGAGTGTAGGCTCCAGTTGTTGATATCATCCTAGCCTCTCAGGCCTTAACCAGGTTCCAACTCTTGACACTGAGGTCCACCCCTAAATACTTTGCTCTCAAAGACGTTTCAGGCTGAGCTTGTCCCCTTAGACAACCCAGCAGGCGCCTGTAAAGTCTGAGAATAATTTTACTGTTTTCTCCACCACAAGCTTCATCCTTATATCTGTGCAGAACTAATGTACAGTTCTCATGAGTCTGTTTATCCCACAGATCCTAGTCAGTGAAATCAACACCAGATCATCTGCAAACAGCAGAGCTGATACAATGACCCCCGTGAAATTAACTCCCTCCTACATGGCATGAAGAACTATCCTCAAGCCAGAGAGATACAGAACAAAAAGAAGAGGAGAAAGAAGTTTTTCTTTACTTCTTTACATCCACTCATTCTTGTTCAATAGTAGTAACCAATTTCTTAACTTTCTCACCTAGTTTATTATGAGTTGCTTCTCTCATTCACTTTTAGATTGATGTTTGAGTACTGGCACTGTCAACCCATTCAATAGATTTATTTGTGAAGCAAAAGTACCCCTTGCAAGTGCACTTATCCAATCAAACACTTACTCACTTACTCACTTGATCACTAAAACACTCTGACCTTTAAACACATTATCAACCTAAACACTTACACACTTAACCACTTAAAACATTTACCCACTAAAGTGGTTTAACTTTTAATACTTAAATACTTAAATACTTAAACACTTAAACACTTGAAATTTAACCACTGAACCCCTTACCCACTAAAACATTTAATCATTCAAACACTTAAACAATTAAACCCTTAAACACTTAAACACTTTAACACTTAACCACTTAACCACTTAGCAACAATTGAACACTTACACCATTAAACACTTAAACACTTACTCACTCTGACACTTTAAGCCTTCAACATTTTTACACTTTAACACTTCATCCCTGAAACACTTAATCATTTAACCACTTAACCAATTAAACGCTGTAACACTAAACCATGATCAACATTTAGAGAAGAAAAGAATTTCTTAGTCTTAGTTCCGTGCATCATATTATGTGATCTCAAAAAAGGAACATTCTTTTGAAAGATTTAAAATGAAATGATCATTAACAGAGTCCTAAGGAATTTAATAAATTTAAAATGAAATGATCATTAACAGAGTCCTAAGGAATTTAATAAATTTAAAATTGTTTAGAAGGGAAATTGCAGTATTTGATGTTAAAATCTTCAAAAGAGCGATACTGGATATAAAAGCTAGAGCTCAGAAATGCATTGTAACAATGGAACAATGGAGGACATTTTGAATAAAAATATAATAAAAGTAACACAAATTTTTATCAGTATTTTGATTAAATTCATTGTGTCTATTTGCATTTGTTGTTTTAAAAAATATTCATAAATTCGAAGATAAGTTTTCCTTTAAATTTTCATATTATCTTGATATTAATTTTCAACCAAGCAAAAAAGGCAAACTTCAAACTATCATTTCTTTCTCAATACTTTTACTACAAACGTAACTTATGATTGATTTCCACTCATCATTAATTTTGATAAGTTTTCCTTTAAATTTTCATATTATCTTGATATTAATTTTCAACCAAGCAAAAAAGGCAAACTTCAAACTATCATTTCTTTCTCAATACTTTTACTACAAACGTAACTTATGATTGATTTCCACTCATCATTAATTATAGGCACATTTTTGAATTGTTTAAAATTATAAAAATTGAACCATTATTGGAGCTGTAGTACCTTAAAGACTGTTCTCGGGACAATCTGTAAATGTCAAAAGTTACAATTCGATTAAACATAATATACTTTTTGACATAAAGAAGGTTCTTATTAGTTAAATCTAACATTCTTTCTATATACAAAATCTCTATTTGGTGTTTTTTGTATGTCCGATTATAAATTACAAACACCCTGACCGATATGTCCTAAATTTAGATTGGAGAACTTGGTATAAACACGAAAATGTTCTTAGTTAAGTTCAAAATTATAAATTAAATGAGTTGATTTTATAGAGAAATTTTGGTCACCAATCAAAGCTTGGGTTTCAAGCAGAACTTGGGTTCCAAGCAGAGCTTGGGTTCCAAGCAGAGTTTGGGTTCCAAGCAGAGCTTGGGTTCCAAGCAGAGCTTGGGTTCCAAGCAGAGCTTGAGTTCCAAGCAGAACTTGGGTTCCAAGCAGAGCTTGAGTTCCAAGCAGAACTTGGGTTCCAAGCAGAGCTTGAGTTCCAAGCAGAGCTTGGGTTCCAAGCAGAGCTTGAGTTCCAAGCAGAGCTTGGGTTCCAAGCAGAGCTTGGGTTCCAAGCAGAGCTTGAGTTCCAAGCAGAGCTTGGGTTCCAAGCAGAGCTTGAGTTCCAAGCAGAGCTTGAGTTCCAAGCAGAGCTTGAGTTCCAAGCAGAGTTTGGGTTCCAAGCAGAGCTTGGGTTCTAAGCTAATATTAAATATTTCAAGAAGAACTTTATTGTTACCACTTGGAATATACAATGAACTACAATATTTTCGGTTCTATATAAATTGCGCTGCAGTTTCTAGGAGGAATATAAAAAACTCGGCCTTAGCATTGACATTATTTCCATTCCTATCCAGAGTTTGTAGTACACTTGTTATGTAAAAACCTCATTAATATTCGTTCTATTTTCAGGTTTATTTAAGATGATTTAGAATTCTTTGAATTCTGAGAACCATGACTAATGATGAAAATAAGTTTTCAAAAATATTTTTAAGAATTAGATTTTATATTAACCCAGCTTTTGAAAAGATAATCTAAAACAAAAATATTTCTCAAATATCTAAAGAATTTTGTTTTTACCTGAAATTCTAGAACTGTCTAAGGAGGCAACGAATTGCTCGTACTCAGCAGCATCTGAATATTTTTATAATGTTTATTTATGTAATGTTTATTTATGTAATGTTTATTAATGTAATGTTAATTTATGTAATTTTATTCATGAAATGTTTATTTATGTAATGTTTTTTATGTAATGATTATAATGTTTATTTATGTAAGGTATATTCATGTAATGTTTATTTATGTAGTGTTTATTCATGTAATGTTTATTCATGTAATGTTTATTTATGTAGTGTTTATTCATGTAGTGTTTATTTATGTAATGTTTATTTATGTAGTGTTTATTCATGTAATGTTTATTTATGTAGTGTTTATTCATGTAATGTTTATTCATGTAATGTTTATTTATGCAAAGTTTATTAATGTAATGTTAATTTATGTAATTTTATTCATGAAATGTTTATTTATGTAATGTTTTTTATGTAATGATTATAATGTTTATTTATGTAAGGTATATTCATGTAATGTTTATTTATGTAGTGTTTATTTATGTATTGTTTATTCATGTAATATTAATTTATGTAATGTTTATTCATGTAATGTTTATTCATCATGTAATGTTTATTTATGTAGTGTTTATTCATGTAATGTTTATTCATGTAATGTTTATTCATGTAGTGTTTATTCATGTAATGTTTATATATGTAATTTTTATTCATGAAATGTTTATTTTTATGTAATGTTTATGATGCTTATTCATGTAATGTTTATTTCTAATATATATTGATATCTAGTCTAGTCTGAGGATCTACATATATTCATAAATGTTCCTGGATGTATTTAAAGAAATATTCATTCATAAAATTTTTCTTTTCTCAACTGCAACTGACCTTTTTTTAACACTAAAACAAAAGAAAGATATGCTTAGATATAAATATTAAAAGGAAAAAATAAGCTGAAAGCTTGAACAGGTAAAAATGGAAAATGGGTAAAACCACGATTATGAATTAAAACTTAAAAGTTAGAATAGGTTAAAGTTTAAAATACCTAATTAGGTGAAGAACTGTTTAATGTAAAACAAGGAACGTTTTATTTAAACTTTTCTCAACTAAAAGAGGGGATCAAGTTTAGAAAAGGAATTAATAATTAGGTTGAAAAATCAGACTATGGAATAATCATTGGAAGAATCAGACTACATTTATAAAATAAAATTTCGATGATATTATGATATTATTCAAAAAGTTTGAAACTTTGTTTAAAATAGAGTTCAAAAAACTAAATTTTGTCTCAATACTTTTGCATTAAATGGATTAAGCTTTAAATCAGTAAAAACATCTCCATACTGAAAAAGTTAAAAGGAGGAGGCTGGTACAACTTTGAGACCTTGTATCTCTTCCAGTTTAGAATTTACGCACAAGTTTGAGAATAGATAGAATTATAAAGTTATAATGAAACATATTTTAGATTGCAAATTAGTTTAGTTTGACATTTCTTAGGACTAACTCAAATTAAACTTAATCTAAAAATAAAAAATAATTCATTTTTATCTGAATATCCAGAATAATCCAGAATACCAAACTACGCGTGATATTTGAAATATTGACACCCTAGAATGAACGATTTTGGTAATTTATAAATTTGTTCAAACACACGTTTCATAAGAATTTTGAGAAAAAAAATTAAGAAAGTAATAGAGGCAGATATAATAGAGGCATCTATTTTCCATAATATGTTTTTTTAAAAGTAAATCAATCATTGTTTGTTTTTGGCATAATCCGATTCTGACACTGAAACAACTTATAATATTTGTAAAAATGGATCAGATATAGTTTCTTTGAGCACAATTAAATTGATTATTTGATGGCTGCACAAGAAAATTATTAAACTTGTATCACTATCACCTATTCCCTGATTTAGCATCAAGTTGTCTTTAGGTTCCACAACAGGGATACTTGATAAATAATCTTCAGCCCATCCTCCATACTCCTGGATTATCATTATTATTATTATTATAATGTTTATTAATGTAATGTTAATTTATGTAATTTTATTTATGAAATGTTTATTTATGTAATGTTTATTCATGTAATGTTTATTCATGTAATGTTTATTCATGTAGTGTTTATTTATGTAATGTTTATTTATGTAGTGTTTATTCATGTAGTGTTCATTTATGTAATGTTTATTTATGTAGTGTTTATTCATTTAATGTTTATTTATGTAATGTTAATTTATGTAATTTTATTTATGAAATGTTTATTTATGTAATGTTTATTCATGTAATGTTTATTCATGTAATGTTTATTCATGTAGTGTTTATT
>NW_019397364.1:39612-42070 GCF_000591075.1 Eurytemora carolleeae
CTAGGGACCCCAGGGAAGGTTTATGAATGATCAAAATTTCAAATATTTGTCTCCATCAAAATTCGATCTTCATTAAATTTTTTTAAATTTTGAAAATCCACGAAATTTTTTGTGAAAATCCGCGAATTATTTTTGTTTTGTTTTACGATGTACACAAAGAGAACATGTTCACAATTAATTTAGAAGAGGGGCGCGAAGCGCCCTATAAGGCTAGTTTTGATAAAATAGACCTATAGATTTGAGTTCTTGAAGTAGGGATCCCATTCTAAATGTTGTCGGAGGTCTCAAAGCTGTAACCTGACGTTGAATAAACTGCATGAACATGCTTTTAGAGTCTAGATTAATCAATTCATTTTTTTGGTTTAAACATTCTTTTTACTTGAAATGTCTGCATGAACTCTTCACCTGTCTAGTCTAGTTTTATGAATAAGACCTCTCTATCTGTCTAGTTTCATGTCTAGGAACTCTCTACCTGTCTAGTTTTATGTCTAGGAACTCTCTACCTGTCTAGTTTCATGTATAGGAACTCTCTACCTGTCTAGTTTCATGTAAGAACTCTGTGACCAGCCCTTGATCTGATAACCCCTCGACATCCTGCTGTAGAAATCCACCAAGTTTGTCTAGGTTGCTTCTACGCAGACCCTCCTGCAACCGTCCTCGATCCTAAATATACAAGATATAATGTACAATATACATATAAAATTTACCTGTATTCCTCACATTTGGTATGAAAGTTTTTATTTCAGAGCTAAATCATCTTTTGTTGAATTTAGCTAACCATCAATGAAATGTTGAATTTAACCTTATTTAATATTCTACAGAAATAACAAGGAACTCTTAAATAGAAAGACAACTTTTCGAATCAAGATAAAATTTCGGAAAGTGCAATGAGCACGATAAAGAGCAATTGTGCAGTGTAAACTGACCTATATCACAAACCTGGTGAAATATCCAGTATCCACTAACTTTTGAACTGACAAGTGTGAAATATCCAGTATCCACTAAATTTTGAACTGAACTGTGTGAAGTATCCAGTATCCACTAACTTTTGAACTGACAAGTGTGAAATATCCAGTATCCACTAAATTTTGAACTGAACTGTGTGAAGTATCCAGTATCCACTAACTTTTGAACTGACTAGTGTGAAATATCCAGTATCCACTAACTTTTGAACTGGCCTGTGTGAAATATCCAGTATCCACTAACTTTTGAACTGAATAGTGTAAAATATCCAGTATCTACTAACTTTTGAACTGACAAGTGTGAAATAACCAGTATCCACTAACTTTTGAACTGACAAGTGTCATGAAATATCCAGTATCCACTAACTTTTGAACTGAACTGTGTGAAATATCCAGTATCCACTAACTTTTGAATTTAACTGTGTGAAGTATCCAGTATCCACTAATTTTTAAACTGAACTGTGTGAAATATCCAGTATCCACTAACTTTTGAACTGAACTGTGTGAAGTATCCAGTATCCACTAACTTTTGAACTAACTAGTGTGAAATATCCAGTATCTACTAACTTTTGAACTGAACTGTGTGAAATATCCAGTATCAACTAACCTTTGAACTGACTAGTGTGAAATGTCCTCTAAGTTTTGAACTGAACTGTGTGAAATATCCACTAAATTTTGAACTTGCCTGTGTAAAATGTCCTCTAAGTTTGGTTAAAGGATTTTGTCCTCCACAGTCCCCCTCTACCAGTCCTCGTAACGCCATTTTGTAAAATCTAAAAATATTACTAGAAAGAGGTGCAGATAAATTCGTAATTGTAGGCAACAAACAATTAATTAAAAATCTGTATTTAGAATTAAACAAGTAGATACATATAAATGTGTGTTTGAGGTGTAGCAGTAAACATTGTCAGTAAATCAGATGATACCAAATCTATCAATTATACGTCTTAGGATAAAAGAAATGTACAAATTCGAACAAATTTTAAGGGACTTTAAGAGCAATGCCTGATTCACAAGAAAACTGGTGCCGTCTAGTATTAAGTTGTGGAAGACGATGCCTGGCCGCGTTAAACAAGTTCCACAAGATTCAACAGAATGAGATAGAACGGATACGGGGCATAGTACTGATAAACATCTACACGTGTGATATCGATATTTACTCTAGTTCTGAACCCTCTAGTAATAAGTTATAAAAAATATATAAACTGGAAGTTATTTATGCGTTTTTATTAGAGTCTGACTCACGTCCTCTATAAAGTCATGATTTCAGCTAAAATTACAATTTAAAAAAAATTGTGTTGCCTATATCCGGGGTACCCAGTGGCGGATATAAGGGGGGTTATTGGGGTTATTTACCCCCCCCTAGAATCCTGGGGGTAAATACCCCCCCCTAGAATCCTGGGGGTAAATACCCCCCCCTAGAATCCTGGTGGTAAATACCCCCCTAGAATCCTAGGGGTAATTACCCCCACCCCCTAGAATCTTGGAGGTAATTA
>NW_019397364.1:42142-60417 GCF_000591075.1 Eurytemora carolleeae
AAAACTATTATTTTTTATATTACTGCCTTATTTGTCAATGTTTGCCAGCAAACTTAATATAAAAAGTTTAGTTAAAATAAAATAAATTCAGTTTTTTTATAGATCTTTGTAGTTAATGTAAAATGAATGACTATAATGAAGGGTATAAAACAAGGTGAAAGCTGAAAGGTATGTAATGAAGCCTTTATTAGATTGAGTTTGTAAATCCCAGAAATGAGTGGAAAATGCAAATCAAATCCAATTAAAACCAATAATTTGATATACATCATGATATTTTTCTAGGGGGGGGTAAAAAAATTTCTAGGGGGGGGTAAAAAAAATTCCGGCGCGCTTCGCGCGCCAAATTAAAAATTTTTACCCCCCCCTACAGAATCCTTATATCCGCCCCTGGGGGTACCCATGGACAAACATTTCAGTTAATTTGGTTCTGCTGTTTAGCCAGCTGTAATATATACAGGGTGTCCCACGAAACATAACAGTTCGTGAATAGTTTTGAATGTCTTCTTCCACATACTGTTAAAGACTGTTTTCAGTTTATTTCTTTATAAAAATGTTTAACTCATATATATTTTAATGTGAAATCAATTTTACTATAGTATAATTGTCATGTAAAAAATGGTATTAGTCTCTTCAGTATCCAACAACTTGTCAGCTTATGGAAGAAGACATTTTAAACTATTTACCAACTGTCATGTTTCGTGGGACACCCTGTATATAAACATATATTTATATACTAGGCTTCCTATCAACTATTTTTTAACAAGCTTTAACTTTAAAAGTCGCTATTTTAAGTCGTTCTCAGATTAAGTCTCTATATAAATTGGTAAATTTTTCAAAAGAAAAAAATAATTTTTACATTTTTCCGGGCAAAATTATTCAACTTTTACCAGCTATGATTTATAAAACCCTAAGGGTTTCCACCGGCATTCCGAGTTACGGTTTACGCACGGAAATGATCCGGAATTTTTTTCCATTTCAATTATGGAAAAGGTTTTGTAATTCCGGATCAATCCCAGAATTCCGGAACGACTTTTTTATCCGCAAACCGGAAATTTCCGGAACCTATTTCTGTAATTCCGGAACGTTCCGATATATTGTTCCGGAAAATTTCGGTTAACGGAAAAATCGTTCCGGAATTTTCCGGGAAAAGGTTCCGGAAAAACGTTAGAAACATCTTAAACTTATGTAAAAGATAAAACCAGTATGTAATACTATCTAGAAAATAATAGAATATGCGCCTGATTTAATTTTAGTTAAAGTTTACGGAATGGATTTTCTCCCGAAATAATGGAAATCCTCTATGAACCTTCCCTCATGAGAGTCGCCTCAAAAATGTTGGGCTCGATCGGTTCAGCCGTTTTAACGGTCATTGGATACAAACAAACAGACAAACAGACAAGCAAAGTATATATTTAGAAGAGCGAACAGCTTTATTATGTAGAAGATATGTAAATAAAGATTGGAAACCTTGAAATTTTCTCCAGCTTGAATTTATGTCTTTATTATTCAGAGTTCTGTATAAGCTTTACTTTTACTCTAACTCTTCCCTGGCGTTAAATAGAGTTATATGTAAGGTTTATATGAACAAACAATAAAAGGGTTTTATGCACAATTCACACCCATTATACCTTAATCTGAGCAACAATTAATTTCAGTTATAATATTTTCATTCCTTCATTTCATTGTATAAATCCACAAAGTAACTTTTATAGAAAAACCAGGATTGAAATTTGTCCATTTTAGACAGAAAAACAAGTATATTTTCGCCATTCTTGCCCCTAGAGAAGGTCTACAGGGCAGCGTTGTGAATCATGCATGACCGACTTTTTTTCTAAATGAAGGGTCATTTAAAGTTACGTTGACAGTCCCTTTAAAGGGACTGTTAACACAATTCTGATAAAGACTTCAATTAACTTCATTATCATAAAATACTTTATCGAGAAACAAAGGCGTCTTACTGTAGAGGTTGTCGTTTCTTAAATAAAACTTTGTTTGTTTTATAAATTTTTTTTTGTTATATAAAACTTTGTTTGTTATATAAATCTTTGTTTATTATATAAAACTTTGTTTGTTCTATAAATCTTTGTTTATTATATAAAACTTTGTTTGCTATATAAAACTTTTTTTGTTATATAAAACTTTGTTTGTTATATAAAACTTTGTTTATTATATAAAACTTTGTTTGTTATATAAAACCCTGTTTGTTATATAAAACCCTGTTTGTTAAATAAAACTTTGTGGGAAATCTTGGTAATTTCTTGATAAAACGGTAAAATTGTGTTCTAAGCTTGGATCAATTCTGTTTTTTCTTTCACAAGAGAAAATTGAGTCCAACAATTAAAATATAGATTTGAATTGTAAAGAGTAATAGAAAGCTGAGAGGGGTTTCACTTAGATAAATATCCTTACTAGGGCCAGGTGGGGGGGGGGCAATGAGTCACGTGCCCCCCTTATCAGATAAAATTTAAGGTAAAATCAGTGTTTTTTAACTGTGTAAAAGGGATTTGTTTCCCCGCGTGTTTACCATGTGTGCCCCCCCCCACCCATAAACAAAAAACATCTATGGTTTCGGGCCTGATGCTAACCATTGCTGGTCTAAACTATGTACATAGATCTAGTGCTACCATTTCTAAATTTAACCTGTAACTTAAGCTGTGATCTAGTTTTAGATAAACATTATTATTATTATTACTATTATATAATTGCTGTGCAGATATTATGTAGTAGCTACTGCAGAGCAAGGTACTAATGCAAGGAAAGTTTATTCAGAGGTGTACGATTTTTTTGTACTGCAGTGTAAAAGTAAACACAAGACGGATTTCACAGTCTGACATGGAATCAATTTTCACAAAAATAATCTATAAAATAATCTGGTCATAGAGAACTATTATGTGAATTTTTAAACTTATCAAAATTAAATGCTTTTATTCTCCTCAGGTACTAGAAGAACACTGATGCATCTATTCTTGTTTACAAATTCCGCACAGAGAGAACTGGTTTCAATATGTACGCAGAGTAACGCGACCGCAATTAACTTTCCTTGCATTAGTACCTTGCTGCAGAGTCATTTAGTGAAATTAGAGAAAAGCTTTAATAACTAGTTTTACAGTTTTTTTGTGATTTTTTAAGAGAGTCAACCTTGCTAGACCTAAATATATTTGATACTAAATGTAAGAAAGCATCTGCATAGTCTTTTGCTCATGGCTAAAACCATCATAGACACCAACGAGGTTGTAGTGTATAGAGTGATTATGTACGCTAATTCTTTACTAATTGTATCGGCACACAGGGTGAGAACTGTCATCCACCGTGATCATCACTACCAAGGGACTATATACAGGAACGCCCAACTCAGATATAAGCAAATTGTGTACTGTACACTGTGGGAGGAATGTAAACAAACCCATTGCCCCCACAGAAGTTGAAGGGAAAGGACAAAAGCTCTGATGTGATTTTACAGTCCAACAAAAAACAAGTTAACATATCAAGTTAGAGCGAACACTTATGATTTTTGGCTTAATGGTCAATATGGAAAATACAATAGCAATATATTCTTATTCCACCCCTTGGGCCCTTTTCACTCAAAATTGATGCGTTGCCCCTGAATTCTTTGTTTTGATCTCCTCCCACTGCAGTACACATATTTACGCATCAGATATGGCGGTTCCTGGTCTATATATTTCTTGATCACTGCATTCTAAATTTATAACAATAATGGCACCTTGAATTTAGGCCTCATGTCGTAAATCAACATCTGTGCGAATACTAAAATGAAGTTATAATAATGATAGATACAATAATTATAATACTGAACCATGAAGTCTTTATGGGTAAATGTTTTAAAGATTTTTAAAGATTTCAGGTTTATCAGTGTTAATTTTTTTCCTGTTTTGCTAATATTTTATCACGTCATGCACTTATCTTCCATTACTTTCTTCTGAAAATCAGTCTTGAGAACACATACAACTCTTGAGGTATAACATAGACAGAGATAATAATATAGGGAACAGGGATAAACATTTTTCTAAATTAGTTTAATTAAAAAAATATCTTTAAAAAATATATTTCAAAGTTTATTTTGTCAAATAATTTGAAGAGAATTGTTGCCCTACTTTTTGTGGAGAAACTGGCTTGAGGTAGAGAATGGGGTTAATGAATACATACAATACATACCTGACCTATCTTTCTATCCAATATAAGATAGACCCAAAACCAGGAGCGTTGAAAATGTCGTCTTCTTTCACACAACACTAATATGTGTGGGTAGTGGGGGTACCCACTACCCACACAGGATCAGACTTTAATGAAGAATGAAGATTTTAAAACGCTTAGAATTAAAAATTAAGGTGGTTACAATTTAGGTTCTGAATAAAATTTATTATATCTATGTGTATAAAGTTGTTATCTATGTTTGTCTGTTTCTGATCATAACTCGTGAACCCCTTGACTGATTTGCCTCAAATTTTTATTGGGAAACTCGGGAGAACCACGGGAATGTTCTTAGCTTGGTTTAAGCATTATAAGTTTTCCCATAGATGCTAGTTTACTATATTGCAAGGAACCAAGAAATACTGTACAAAATCCGTACAGTCGTCTCTGAAGTCTCATCCTTTATCATCTACTTTAAAAAAAGTGTTTCGGCGTTGTCTATTCCGTCAAGACTTCACTTTTTGCGGTTGTCTGTGCCCATCAGTCTTTATTTTGTGCGGGGTAACTCAAGAGGGGGCAAATGTAATATTTTTTTTATAAAAGTTTCATCTCTCAAAGTATTACGTCCGTATACATATATACACAATGGGCGTATACAGGAAATTGTCCAGGGTGGTTTAATTTATTTCCTTCCATAGGGTCTCCGCACTTGTTAGGCCGAAACACCCCAATGAAAACCACAGATTTAACTGATCCCAGGGGGTGGGGGGCTGAGGTTCCTTAGCCCCCCTCCTGTGAATACGCATCTAATCATACACACATACAATTTTTTATTTTTTTATTTATAAAATGATTATAAAATGTAATAAGAAAAAACTTTTCCAAATTACATATTTCAATTTTTTAAATTTTATGAAAAATTTAAAGAGATATAAACGTATTAAAAACAAATCCGATATTTAGTAAAAATCCAAATTTTTTAATAATAACAGTTTTTATAAAAGAGACTGTTTGCAAAAACTTGGGAGTAAATAAAGTTGTAAAATTGATTATTTTTATCTCTATTCGATTTTTCTGTGAAGTGCAGTTGATATAAACCATATACCTTGTACTGTATCTTAGTAAATACAACCACAGCAAATAGATAGCAAATTTAAAATTTAAAATATTTAGATTAAGTTTTGGACTTTGGACACTGTTTTTCTTCTAAAAATAATAAATATTTGTTTAGATGGTCTGCTAATTTGTTTCTGCGAAAATAAAAATAGATAATTAAGATATTTTTGCATTTTGTTTATTTTATTTGATTCCGTTCCCATATTTAAAACTAATTTTATTTTGCAAATATTTTAGATAAATGATTGTCATTCGATTATTGGATAAAAAGCATATCATTTTGAAGAAATACAGTAAAACCCTTAATATTGAATACATCGGAAGAATTTATCAAATGTCGTCTTGACAATTTTTCAATGAGTTTTTTACTATATTACGTAAATTTCAGTATTTGCGAAAATAAATGAATAGCCATGAATATGCGGGAACAGTTTTAAAGAGTTCCATATAATCACTGAATTAAAAAACTAAATATCTGCAACATTCCATTATCAGAAAGTGAAGAATACGACATTTGATAAATTCTTTCGATGTATTCGTTATTAAGGGTTTCACTGTATAAAAAATTATTTGCAATTTTAAAATATCCCACTTCTTTTCTTAATTTTAAAACATCCCCCCTCTTTTCTTAACTTAAAAACATTTGAAATTTTCCCTTCTTTTTCCTTGTAATTGTTACAGAGAGTTTAGATTTTGTGAGCTTTAAATATTAAAGTTTACAGTAATTAAAGTAAAATTTCAAGTTTAGTGAGTATATTTGAATTATTTGAATGAATATATGAACATGAAGCAACATGAAGTAACTTCTGATAGGCGAGGAATAATATGCAAATTTGGACAAAGTTTCGATGAGGTATTAGAATAGATATGTAATCTAACCATCATATATGTATTGTATAACTATATCATGTACAGGGTGTCCCACGAAACATGACAGTTGGTAAACAGTTTAAAATGTCTTCTTCCATAGTTTGTTAAGTGGTTTGAAACCAAACAGAACAATAAAAATATTATATGGCAGTAATATAATGTTGAAATTGATTTCAAAGTAAAATATATTTGAGTATAAGATTTTTTAAAACAAAATAAACTGCAACAAGAAGAAGACATTCAAAACTATTTACCATCTGTCATGTTTCACGGGACACCCTGTGCTTTTGCAGTGGGGAACTTTTAACATACCACTCCACAATTTAACCTCCCTTTCCATGTTTATTAAAGAGAACACATTTTGTAAATTTAAAAAAGATTCTTGTCTTGGATTTGACTGCAGTGTTACGGAACCAGAATATCGTTTAGATTAAAGACTTATTGTCAGCAAAACAGAGCACAGTGTTATATCTTGCCTTGATTTTACGTAAACTGTTTAAAATGTATGACAGCTTAAATAACAGTAGTATATATTGCAAAAAATTGCAAAACTGAAAAAAACATACGACGTTTCACACATACATAAAGGCTCAAACTTACTATTTATAAATTACACAAATGTAAAACTTCAAGAAATACCAAACAAATTAAGAAAAAAAAATATTACAGAAAAAAGTAAGGAGGTAATGATAACGGGAAAAAGTTTTCCAGTACTAATTCCTTGTAGAACACATCTTTATTATGAATTTCATATTTGACAATGAATAATAAATAATGTTCTCTAAAAAAATTTGAAGTTTTTTAAAATTATTTTTTTTCTTCGCCGGGCTCTTCAGTTATATAAAGTTGTAATCTCTGTTTGTCCGATCATAACTCGGGAACCCCTTGACCGATTTGACTCAAATTTTGATTGGGGAACTTGGGAGAGCCATGGAAATGTGGAGTAGGTCGACTTTAATAGCGAAAATTTAGCTTTCCGGTAAAATCGTTCAATTGCGGGTAAACGGTGGGAGTAACTTTTAGTAATCTTGTCAGAGTGCTGGGTTTCCAAGCTGGTTAATTATAAAACATATTTTTCTACAGGTTACTTTATCATAATTGAAGAAACTAATATCTTTGATTTTTTCATAATTTTCCTTAATCAATCTTCTCTCATAGCGGATTAAAGAAGGTATACAAATGACGTAGATAATAGATACATCTAATCAGTTTATTTAACAAATTATATCAAAATTAGATACATCTAATCAGTTTATTTAACATATTATACCAACATTAGATACATCTAATCAGTTTATTTAGCATATTATATCAAAATTAGATACATCTAATCAGTTTATTTAACATATTATATCAAAATTAGATACATCTAATCAGTTTATTTAACATATTATATCAAAATTAGATTAAATCAGTTTATTTAACATATTATATCAAAAACAAAATATAAATCGCTTATTTAATCCTTTACAATAAGAATAAATAAGATGAATATGAACTAGTTACTCTGGTTCAGAAGGATTAATAAGATGAATATGAACTTGTTACTCTGGTTCAGAAGGATAAATAAGATGAATATGAACTTGTTACTCTGGTTCAGAAGGATAAATAAGATGAAAATGAACTAGTTACTCTGGTTCAGAAGGATAAATAAGATGATTATGAACTAGTTACTCTGGTTCAGAAGAATAAATAAGATGAATATGAACTAGTTACTCTGGTTCAGAAGGATAAATAAAATGAATATGAACTAGTTACTCTGGTTCAGAAGGATTAATAAGATGAATATGAACTAGTTACTCTGGTTCAGAAGGATAAATAAAAACTATTGCCACGAGTTTATCCATTGATTTGCTGCACAAAGAAGGAAGCAGGCACTTGAGAAACAATCTAAAAATGAAATTAAAATGTTTGATGAATATTTATGAATCCTACGAAGAGACCTATACAAGCGTGGAAGAAGAAGACGACTATTGACACAATTTAAAATGATAAAGGGACTGTAAGCGTAATTTTAAGTGATCCTTCATACAAAGATGGCAATCCCCTATTTCCGACGGTACCCTTAAAAGCTTTGTCTGATGAAAACTAAATTAGATTTATCTTTAGATGTATTTTATTATTATTTATTTTCATTAGAGGGATTTCTTTAGAAGTGAATTGCGCATTTCTTGATTAGAAGAAACAATGGAATTTCAGAATAAGATACTTTTTGTCTCAGAAAAACGACGTTATCTTCCACATTTCTGATCAAATAAAGGTTTCAGTGGTACCGTTTTAAATTGGGCAGTGCCATGCATCACCTGTATATGGAGGGTCACTTGAAATTGCACTTACAGTCCCTTTAAACAGCCCAATTGAACATAAAAAGCAGCGATTGTGCATTGTTCACAAACCTATTTCACTTAAAGGGACTGTTCACTTATTTGGGTAATTTTAGTAAATTTTAGTACATAATAACGAACACATAATGACATTTTATTGGGCTGCTGTTGCTGAAAAACGTCTATTATACTATTTCTGACAAAGGTACCATAACTTTCCGCTCGAATTCTGAACGAAAAATCGGCTTTTTCTCCGGCCACAGTTGTCTTTGAAAAGTAAGACAAATACCAATCAACAGCGAATAGGCTGTTTAGTTTACCCTAAAATTACCCAAATAAGTGAACGGTCCCTTTAATTTTAAATTGATTTTTAATAAACTGTAAAACCATTTGATTAAAAATCATCTCAAGTACTTCATTGCTATAATGTTCTATTCCAAAGTTTTTTTTGGTCTCATAATAAATGTTCTTGGGACACTTAAAATAAGATGATTTTTTGTCTTGAAATCCCAAATTTCTAATCATATCCTTGCAACCTAATGTGGTAGAACTTTGATATTTCGAATCACGAATTCGGACAGATAAAGTTTGAATTATCGTACAAATCAGGTTGCAAGAGTTTAATATTAGTGATCAGAAGAAAATATCTTCAATAATCAGAATTATTTGAATCCGAATTAATTGAAATTCATTGGTTTAAAAAGATAAATTTTCAAATTTATAAAATATCATATTATCATATTCTTTTTTATGCAACTTCTGTCTTAATTAGAATGGCTATTCACCATAGTTCCGCCCGCCTTATTCTTTTTCATAAAAACGCGCTGGGTCAACTACATACTGGGTACACTAGACGGGCTGGGTCAACTACATACTGGGTACACTAGACGGCTGGTAAACTTCGTACTGGGTACACTAGACGGGTTGGGTCAACTACATAGTGGTTACACTAGACGGGCTGGGTCAACTTTGTACTGGGTACACTAAACGTGCTTGGTCAGCTACATACTGGATACACTAGACGGCTGGATCAACTTCGTACAGGGTACACTAGACGGGCTAGGTCAGCTTTATACTGGGTACACTAGACGGGCTGGGTCAACTACATACTGAATACACTAGACGGGCTGGGTCAACCACATACTGGGTACACTAGACGGGCTGGGTCAAATACATACTGGGTACACTAGCCGGACCACTACATTAGGCAATTCTTGTACTGGTTCGGATCATGAAACTTTTGAACTTATGTGAATAATTGCTAAAAATGTAAAATGTTTATATTTTGCGATGATTATTTCCTAATAATATTTATTCAGTGGCACGTTGTTCCAACTAGTTATCAGATAATATGAATAGAAACGAGTTTATGGTTTTAAACATATTATTTCCAATTTTTATTCTTCCTTTTATTTTTTTCGTAAATAATTAACCACTATCAATTTTTAGTAATTTGTAAATCGACCTTTTCTGCGTATTATTTGCAATACCTATTAAACCTACATAATAAATATTGACTAACTTTTTTAGACACCCTGTAATTTCTTTGATCTCTAACTTAAAACACTATTTCTATCCGACCCTGTACTACCCTAAACATCAATAAATCTCAATTTGTGTACTTCTTGCCCGGAGAAATTTATTTAATAACGAAAAATGCTAAAAGATATTCTGCAACATATTTGTTGCAAATTTGTCTCGTGAGGATGTATATTTTCAAAAAAATAATAAAATATATGAAATTCGAATTAAGATATTGAGAAGTTATGAAGACTATATAAAACGTTTTTTTCTGATCAAGAAGTAAATAGTAATTTAAAAACTTCAGGTTGCAAGGTACATGACTTTCTTTATTTCAAAAAGAAAAAAAGACTAAAAAGTTACGTAAGATACAATTGGAAAGCTCTCAAAGATTCTAAAATTCATGTTTAAAGAAAATCAGACCTGAGGTATTTTATATTCTCAGCTTTTTTCCGTTTTATAATTCTTTTTATTCATTCATTGAATTTTCAGTATAAAAATGTCAAAGACATTATTTTGATATTGGGTGATAATGATTGACAGTGAATGAAATTTTTTTCCAATCCCTTTATTCTTTGCAACCTGATGGTGTAAACCTTTGATCTAGCTGAATTCATAGTTTTACTACATCAGGTTTAAATATGTAATAAATATCGGGTAACACGACATTCTTTAAATTTGCAATATATTGTACATTATCAATGTAAACTTCTACGTAAGAATCATTATGCATTTAAACTGCGCTTTAAATGAATACGTAGCATTGTTAGCTTAATCATGCGATATATAATGTTAAATTGGGACTATTTCTAACTGTGCTGTAATATACAACATGATTGCCTTAATCATGTTGTATAGATACCAACGTAGCAATTGTAATTACGTCTATTAACTTTAACATTAGTTAATACATAAACTCCGCACTGTAAAATTTGAGATTGTATATTTTATTCAATATTTCGGAATCGCGCGATCACAACAATAATATTAAATAAATTTTACCTAAATTTTGAATAATTTTGTTTACCAATTAGAATCCAATAGGACAATAATATTCCTATCTATTGAATATTTTTTTCAAAACTTTGGAATAAAATACGTAAATAATCACGCATTGACAATGCGAGTGATTTTTATACAACTGAATTGAATATATTATAAATAATAATGAATATTATTTACAAAAATATTGATTCGAATATAAAAAAGATCCAACTTAGCTCGCTTAATTTTACAGTGCGCTTTGATTACAGTGTAGAGTAATTTGGTTTTTGTTGAAACATACAATTTAAAATTGTGTCCTGTTTGAGACATTGATCAATATCGCTATTGTCTGGTTGACATAGCAAACGAGATCGTGACTTAGTTGTTTACATTAAATCAAAACCATTATTTTTATCTTCAGAAAGATGAAGCCTTGAAACCTACTCTAGCAGGACTATTCGCCTTGAAGCCTTGAAACCTTTCCTAGCACGACTATTCGCCTTAAAACCTACTCTAGCAGGACTATTCTCCTTGAAGCCTTGAAACCTACCCTGTAGCAGGACTATTCGCCTTGAAACCTACCCTAGCAGGACTATTTGCCTTGAAACCTACTCTAGCAGGACTATTTGCCTTGAAACCTACGCTAGCAGGACTATTCGCCTTGAAACCTACTCTAGCAGAACTATTCGCCTTGAAACCTACTCTAGCAGGACTATTCGCCTTAAAATTTACCCGAGCAGGATTATTCGCCTTGAAACCTACCCGATCAGGACTATTCGCCTTGAAACCTACCCAATCAGGACTATTCGCCTTGAAACCTACCCTATAGCATGATTTTTTGCGATAAAACCTACCCGAGCAGGACTATTCGCCTTGAAACACTTGCAGGAGTCCTCAGGACAGTGTGGAGGGTAGCGTAGGCAGTTCCTAGTATTTATTATTATTATTATTTTTATTATTATAATTATTATCATTATTATGATTATCAATACTATTCTATACTATTTATTATAATCTACCTGTGGCAGAAGACATCTGTACCTTCCTGTCCAGCTAACCGGCCTGTAGCCTCGCAGTGGGATAAACAGTAGCATCGATCCTTTAAATAAATCAATAAAATCAATTTATCAATTAATCCAGGGATCAATTCATCACTAAGACGAGAGAAATATTTATGATTTATATATTATAACACTTAATGACCTATTTAATCATCTATTCTCTGAGAGATTTCACTGTAATACATCTGAATGCATTGAACATATTTTATGAATATTTTTCCGCAAATCACTATATTCGTTTGAGTCTTAAATTGCAAAATATGTAAGTATGAGATTGGAAAATATATTTTTTCATGTATCAAAATAGAATATATTCATGAACATATATACAAGAGTACATTTCAAACCCTTGTAATCCTGAAGAGGACATTAGAACTACAATTTTTTTTGTTTATCCCGAGTCTAGCAATAAAAGAACTCTTATTTTTCTAATTCTGATTCCCCTTCCCTTTTCTCATTCTAAAGAATCAACAATATCTTTATATTTGATTTCCTACCCAAAGCAATTACCACTCCTGTATGAAATAGGTTTTCTCTACAAACCTTGATCTTATTTTTCTTAATCCCTCAATTAAAGTTATTTTTGTAGGAAATGAGCAGTAACTAATTTGGAATTTCTACGAGGAATTATTTTAATACTTAGAACTGCATAAGATGCTAATAACTATCAAGAACGTTGCCATTGTTCCGAATGAAGAAAACTTAAACGCGTTCTTAAAATATTGGAATGTTTTATAAAAGAACAAACGTAAAACGCACGGTAATTGGTTAAAAAGAACAGTCTGGAACAATCTAGAACAAGGATCTACTAATAACTGCTTGATCCAGGGATTCACAAAACTTTTGACCTCTATTACAAACAACAAATTCCCTTGGGTAGTACATCTTTTTTTTGCGGCACCTATTCCCACTAAAAACTTCTAATTGTTCTATGTTAAATCACTCTCTCCTAAAACCCCTATTTTATCTGCCAGTAAACTGCAGAGGGGTGTGTGTAGTGTGCAGTTAAACCCTAAATAAGGCAAACATCGATCTCTTTCTGATAATGGAATGTTGCAGGTATCTAGTTTTTTAATTTAATGATCATATGGAGCTCTTTAAAAATGTTCCCGCATATTCATGGCTATTTATTTATTTTCGCAAATACTGAGATTTACGTAAAATAGTATAAAACCCATTGAAAAATTGTCAAGACGACATTTCATAAATTCTTTCGGGGTATGGCTCATTTGATTTTCTGTTTACCTCTGGACAGTTTGGAGGATAGGAGAGACAATTCTTCTGACAGAAATCATCCATTCCTGAACAATTGCAATGAATAATTTTTTTTTGTACTACCTCATTGAATGATTAACAATTTGAATTCTTCACGAAAAAAAGATAAAACAATAATGGTTTAGAACATCCAATTAGAACCAAAAATTAACGCTAATTTTGAGAACAAATAAAATCATTTTTTTGAACGATTGAAAAAAAACCCGAACAAATTGTGTTGTTTATGAACAATGAACGAACGAAATGAAAAAAGCCGAACACACCCAACTCTAGTTCTTGGCCTATACATGGCAGGAGCCCAAGGAACTTACGTGCACATGCGGCGTTGAATTACAATACAGAGAGCGGGCCTGTTCTAACCGCAGCACTCGACCTCCTAGCCTGTCCTCACCGCGCGGTGCTCGACCCCTAGCCTGTCCTAGCCGTAGCACTCGGCCCTTACCTAACTCTAAAATATATACTAATCTTTCTCTTTTTTTGTAATTCAATGCGCGGTAAGCTCACGTAACTTCCTCAGGCAATTGCTTATATAATAGTAAAGGATTATCGTTACACCTTGTTAACCCTATCTCTGCTGGGGTACTTGAAAACCAGGATATGCTGGGGGGGGGTCAAGTTGACCCCCCCCCCTCTAAATCCCATGTTTGATTTCCAAATATGACAAATGATACATCATTGGAAAGCTCTTGTCCTCTACTTTAATCTGCAAAAAAATTTGCAAATTTGCAAAAATTTAATTTTTTATCGCAAAATCCAGTTATATAGTAAAAATGTTTGCAAAAAAAAATTTGTTCAAAAAATGAAAAATTATACATTTTTGAAAAGCCCTTGACCATGCCATTTTAAATATGCAAAAAATTGTGCAAAATTTTAAATAACCTGATTTTTAATCAAGAAAAACTAAAATTGAGCAAATTTCCTTTGACAGGTTGTTAGCAAAAAAATTGCAATTTTTTTTTCGCAAAACTTGTGCAATTCGTTTCCTTATGTCAAAGGCTTTCCAAAAAGCTAAATTTTATTAAAATCTGACAAGTTAAAGTGGGTCAAAACAAAGATTTAGTTTGTTACAGGAAAAAGCAGTCATTCAGGCAGTGTGCCTGAGGACTCAGGCAGTTAGTATTAAAGCCCGGTTTTAGGCCTAAAGGGAGGGCTTTGGGTATGTAGGAAAAGTCAGAAAATTTCAACAGCCTCAGACCAATACTTTTTGAGTTATGTAAAAAAAACTACAGGGGGGGGGGGTCAAATTGACCCCCCCCCCAGCAGGAATAGGGTTAACTACCTGTGATGCTAGCATAAGCTGGAGTAGCCAAACACACTCTAGCTGTAACCACCAGCGGGTTAATTGATAAACCGGTTTGCTGTTGGCTCTAAAATATAACAGATTAAAGTGCTAGCTAATATCCAGCTGGGGGTTAACCATGATAAACCGGTTTGCTGTAGTGCTGGGCACATTTAGACTTTTTTCAAGCCATTCTTTAATGGTAAGTTAAAATCGCTTAAAATACAAATTTCTGAAAGCTGTTTGTTCTTCAGCTAATAACTGAATATTTTATGTTCATTCTTCAAAGTTGCTGTTCGTTAACGATCTCAAATCTATTATGGCGTTAACGAAAGATATTTTAGAATTTGTTAACAAAGACAGCTGTTAACGAGTTGTTAAGAGTTCGTTTATGTAAAAACAGCTGGAAAATTTATAATTAAGACATTAAAAACATTTAACATGGGTTTCTCTCGGGTCTGAAACACAGAAATAAAGATTTTTTAGATACAGCTGGAAAAACGGTTAAAAAACTTCATCCCCTGTATTTGACGACAAATGTGTATCTTTCAATGCCAAGCTATGATGTATATTTGTTCTTCCAGTCTTTCATTTTTATAAAATATTCATATTTGCTTTTTTCTAGTATAGACTTTTGAGTAGGTTTTGTTGGAATTTTTATCATAATAGAATTTTCAGTAGTTTACAATATGTTCTTTTTCTGGACTCAAACTATGCGAAAAATCACCATCAACTACACAACATCATGAAAGGTTTGCAAAATAGTTTTTAAGCATTTCTTTGTTTAGACAAGGGGAGAGAGATACAAGGGGATACATAGGGAGGAGACAGGGGGAGATAGAGGGATATAGAGGGATACAGGTTTTCACAGGTTTATACAGGGATACAAGGGGATACATAGGGGGAGACAGATGGATACAGGGGGATACAGAGAGATACAGGTTTATACAGGGATTCAAGGGGATACAATGGGATACAGATTTATACAGGCTTATACAGGGATACAAGGGGATACATAGAGGGAGACAGGGGGATACAGAGGGATACAGGTTTATTCAGGTTTATACAGGGATTCAAGGGGATACATAAGGGGAGACAGGGGGATACAGGCTTATACAGGGATTCAAGGGGATACATAAGGGGAGACAGGGGGATACAGCAGAGGGATACAGGTTTATTCAGGTTTATACAGGGATTCAAGGGGATACATAAGGGGAGACAGGGGGATACAGAGGGATACAGGTTTATTCTGGTGTATACAGGGATTCAAGGGGATACAAAAGTGGAGACAGGGGGATACAGAGGGATACAGGTTATTCAGGTTTATACAGGGATTCAAGGGGATACAATGGGATACAGATTTATACAGGTTTATACAGGGATACAAGGGGATACATAGAGGGAAACAGGGGGATACAG
Source organism: Eurytemora carolleeae (assembly GCF_000591075.1). Taxonomy (NCBI): domain Eukaryota; kingdom Metazoa; phylum Arthropoda; class Copepoda; order Calanoida; family Temoridae; genus Eurytemora; species Eurytemora carolleeae. Next base: position 58,141 of record NW_019397364.1, read on the forward strand.
AGGGATACAGGTTTTCACAGGTTTATACAGGGATTCAAGGGGATACATAAGGGGAGACAGGGGGATACAGAGGGATACAGGTTTATTCAGGTTTATACAGGGATTCAAGGGGATACATAAGGGGAGACAGGGGGATACAGAGGGATACAGGTTTATTCTGGTTTATACAGGGATTCAAGGGGATACATAAGNATTGACGATGCAGTTCACATTTAATGTTTATTTCCTATTCAGAACAACTGACGTGATAAGGTCAATGATCCCCTGAATAGTCTTGAAACAAATGCTATTGACGATGCAGTTCACATTTAATGTTTATTTCCTATTCAGAACAACTGACGTGATAAGGTCAATGATCCCCTGAATAGTCTTGAAACAAATGCTATTGACGATGCAGTTCACATTTAATGTTTATTTCCTATTCAGAACAACTGACGTGATAAGGTCAATGATCCCCTGAATAGTCTTGAAACAAATGCTATTGACGATGCAGTTCACATTTAATGTTTATTTCCTATTTCCTTGTTGAGGATTCAAGTCACATTTTAATCCTCTTTCTTTGTGGGTAATTTTGTATCATATAAGATATACAGTGATAACCAGAAAACTGTAGAATATGAAGACGACATAATGCAATACTGAAGTATATAGTATGTTATTACAAAGCAAGCCTTATTTGTAAGTTATTAAATCACTAATTAAGTGAAATGGGTCTCTTTACACTGCACAATTGCTGTGCCTCGTGTTCATTGAAGTTTTTAGAGTCATATCTTGAGTCTAAAAGTCGACTTTCTATTCCAGAGTTTTCTGGTTATCACTGTAGATAAAAAATACATGAAGCAATTAGCACTGCATTACTGTTAATTATTTGTTTATTGAGCTTTATCAGTCATCTTATCATTCCATTTTATCTCGTTAACCATTGTAATGTAAATATAAGAATATATAATCACGAAACCTCTGGATTTTTACTTCAGAAGAGATTAATAAAGAGCTAAATAGAAACATAAACACATAGATAGACCAAAATAGGGAGAGATGTGAGACATAAAGATAATTAAAAATAGTCAGATCAGCTTCTCAGTTTTCATATTTATTGATACAAATTGTTTTGGATTGCTCCTATTCAGTTAATAAACATGGTTAGTAGTAATAGGTTTACATAAAGATGGTTAAACATAAAGATATATCTATATATATAGGGACTATGAGATGGGAAAAAGCGAGGTTGAAAAGTAGAAAGATAGAGAGAATGATGAATGTAAATGAGCATTTTCCCTGTTTCTTTTTTGGGGCAGTTTTTTATTACGATATTTGGTACCTTCATTTTACAACATATATTTGGTACCTTCATTTTACAACATATGTTTAAAGTTTTAAAGTACACTTTCATTAACAAAGTTTTATAGAAAAATTGGACACCACAGTTGGCCCCATACAACAAACATAAGACTACTCATTAGCAGTCTTATGTTTATTTAATTTTTTTTTTTTAGTAAATAGTTTTACTAGTAAAGTAAAAATGTAGATTAGACTATTAAAAATCACACCTTGAGTCTAACGTTCGTCTTAAAATTTTAAAGATTTAAGGGTTTTACTGAATCCATTGATGAGTCAATGGCTGTTCCAATTAATGGCAGAAAGTTCCCAAATCCTTATTTCCAAACTTGAATAGGTTTTAATCAGATTAATCTTATACAAAGCCTTTTCAAGTTAATAGTGTTTAGAATCAGATCATAATTAGGAGACTGAAAACTAATTAGAAAGAGAAAATTTGAATTTAAATTTAAAGAATTCTATTCTGCATTTTCAAAGGAATTATAACAATGAATAAATGTGTACTTCAAAGTTTTTAGTTATTATAATGAATGCTGTTGTAGGTATTAGAATAAATATAAGTATAAAAGTGAATGTAAGTTGCCGCTTGGGAAATTGCACATTTGGGAAGTTGGCACTTGGATTAATACCCATAAAGTTGCCGCTTGGGAAAACGCCATTGGGAAAGTACTTAACATTTTAAAATGAATGTAAGTATTAAAATGTATGTAAGTATTAAAATGTTTGTAAGTATTAAAATGAATGTAAGTTTAAAAATGAATGTAAGTATTAAAATGAATGTAAGTATCAAAATGTATGTAAGTATCAAAATGTATGTAAGTATTAAAATGTATGTAAGTATTAAAATGAATGTAAGTATTAAAATGAATGTAAGTATCAAAATGTATGTAAGTATCAAAATGTATTTAAGTATTAAAATGTATGTAAGTATTAAAATGT
>NW_019397364.1:60459-76448 GCF_000591075.1 Eurytemora carolleeae
GCCCCCCCCCCCCCCAGACAAATATATTTCTGTATGCAAGTCTTTGATGTAAGTCTCTAATGTAAAAATTCATTGAATTTGGCCTGGTAAAATATTTCAAACAGTGTAATAGAATTCTTTCAAATTTTAAAATTATCTGTGTCGAAAAAAGTTTTTTTGCACTGGTTGTTTAGTGTATTTACATTTGCGAATTTGATAAAACAGTGAAGATTATCTACGATTGGTTTTCGAATACAAGGTATATACCTTGGAATATGGAATTATGCTGATGACATTATTCTTCTATCCTAAAGAAGGAACAGTTTACAGGAAATGAGAAATTTGCACTAAATTGTAAACTAAAGTTTAGTACAAACGTGAATATAAACAAATCCAAGACTAGATGTGTTATTTTCAATAAATCTAATATTGATAGTAATAATGTATGTCCGATTATTCTGATGGTGTCCCATTATGTAGATGAATTTAAACATCTAGGAAATTTATTTCAATCAAATAATTCTATGTTCACAGATTGTAATGTAAAATGTGCCAAGTTTATATCAATAATTCACTCTTTGAATCAAGAATTTCATTTTTCTGAACCTACAATGGTTATTAAGTTTTATGATATATATATTATATGCATCTATTCTATATGTTTTCAATTTATAGGGATTTGTTTTGTGTTAACACTGTAAAATTGTATACTTCTTGGAATATTGCTATTCATATTTTATTTGGTTTGCCACGACAAACTCATAGATATTTTATTGAACTAATTTCTGAAAAAAATCATTTAAAAACTTTGTTGTGTAGCCGATTTGTATCATTTTGCAAATTTATGTGTAAAAGTCACAGCATCCAACAATTGATTGATTTGTGCAAAAATGACTAAAGAACAAAATCATTTAAGAATTTATCTAATATTGCAAATGAAAACTTTGTAGATAAACTGTCCTTGAACAAGTCTTTAGCAAAGTCAAACATGATTTACGCAAATCCGACTGAACATGCGTCAAGAAATCAAAATGGTTTAGACGGATTTACGCAAATCCGACTGAACATGCGTGGAGAAATCAAAATGGTTTAGACGGATTTACGCAAATCCGACTGAACATGCGTGGAGAAATCAAAATGGTTTAGACGGATTTACGCAAATCCGACTGAACATGCGTGAAGAAATCAAAATGGTTTAGACGGATTTACGCAAATCCGACTGAACATGCGTGAAGAAATCAAAATGGTTTAGACGGATTTATTTATGATGATAGAGCTGAAATTATTGACTATATATATGTAAAACTATTTTATTGTTTTCAACTAAATATTAATTCTATATTTATATGTTATATATCTTATTACTAGTTGCTTTTAAACTGTACCAATATAATTGTGTACGAATAAATGGAATAAAAAAATAAATATGCAAGTTTTAGCATTTCAGCTTGGCCTTCATCAAATCTGAACAACTTGAGATTCATATTATTGTTGTGCAAGAAAATTCTAATATTTGTTTAGGCCATGTTATTTCTTGTGTTGCAAAATGGAAATATTCAAAAACTTTTCTGAAAACAAATGTAATACAGAAATATTGATATTTGTAGATACATTGTGAAAACCAAGATATTCAAAAAGTTTGGAGCTAGAATATTACAGGTAAATCTAGTTTTTGCAATCTTGCTCTGGTTAATAATAAACAAACAGGTGGTTTAAATGAAATTTAATTCCCTTCAAGTTACTAGTTCATTTTAATGGTTTTACTGTTACTATTTTGCAACTTGGTAGTTCTTTTTGTTTCAAAAAAGAAGAAGAAAAAAAGCATACTACAATAGAGCAAAACACCCCCCCCCCCCAATAATTCGATCTTCTGAAATATGAGTTGTGTCCTAAAATATGTAATATTCACGAATATGTATAACTTGCTGTAGCTGCTTACAGGTTGGTATGGTACCTAACATAAACCGTAGTTTACAGAAACATCAGATAGAAGTTGATTGTGCTTCATAAATGACATTGCATCTTTCTTTAAGGTATATTTTTAGAATGAATTTTAAATATTGTTTTAATCAAGGATTCTAGGATGTGAGAACAAGCTACACTTACTCCCTTGAGAGTGCGACAAACACACTAAAGGCTGACTAGGGATGGACAAAACATCGCAAATAGACAAAAGGTTTTAAAAATATCCAAAAACTCCACTCACAAACAGAAAGAAGTTTTTAGTTAAAAAACAAATGGATATTGAAATTTCAACTTAATACGAATGAGTTGAAAAATTATTGATGATTATTGTTTGTAATATCTAAATGATTTGTTTGAAATTAAATTGATTTTTTAATGATCCGAGTTGAATGCTGCAACTTTCTGAATTTGTATGGATTCTACGATCTTCGGTATGTGTAGATTTTAACAATTTTCTCCTTATAGACGCAACAGACAGAAGTAAGATTAGTAGCGTTTAAAAGCGCTTATGTTTTGCTGTAAGCCTATACCCCCTTTCATTTTTCGCAAACAAAAGGAAATTGCTGATTTTTTGCGTACATTTTAAAGTTATAACAACAATGACATTTTTTAGAGATATTCTGATTTTCATTTTAGAATTTCCATCCGGGTAACCCCAATCAGATTGGGCCTGATTGGTTTAGCCGTTTCATCGTTATTTAATACAAAAAATAGTAAAAATCCTAAAATAAATGGTTTAGTCAATAACTATCTGTAAACTCGCAGATCAAAACATTACTTACATGCCCAGCTCTCAGGCTGCCAGCTATAACAATAATACCAACAAATATGGGAGATTCATTAGGGATTCAATTTTCCTGGTTTTGTAAACAATCTTAGGAAAGGTTTAGGGTATAAAATAATACTGCAAGATCAATGCATATGAAGGCCCACTTTTTTTTTGTTGGGTGAAGGATGGACCAACAAGAAAAAAATGAAGAACAAGAAATATAGCAATCTCAAATATTTCCATCTGATATCATATAAATATTTAAAAATATTGTAAAATTTAAATAGAATAAATCATTAAAGTTTAAATAAAAGGTTGGGTAGATTACAGGGAGTGTAGGTAGTATATACCTGGAGATTATAAAAGGTTGGGTAGATTACAGGTAGTGTAGGTAGGACTGATGGTGGAAAAGCTCCAACCAGAGAATTGATTTGAACATCAGCACAGTTTCTACAATATCATTAAATAATTTATATCGAACCTAACATTTTTTTGTTCAAAATAAAACTGGATCTTGTCTACCCCAATACCATACAACACAGCTAAATAAAAACAACTCCTTTTCCCCTGTCCTAAATTTTATTCTATTACTTCTTGGTCTGATTGTATTGGTCCTTATAGCAATCCATTAATCTAGTTTATAAACTTGAACAATTCAACAATTTGGAAACTATCCTTCAAGTATACCCACATACATCAAGAGTATCCAACTATCCTTGCTTAATGCTTATATAACCTCTTGTAAAACTAAATTTCAAACAATAATTACTTATCTATAATAATAGACTAAAAAACTGGCTCAGTCCCGGACGATACGTTTAATATTGCAAAAATCATCTGAATCTCAGAAAAAATTACAAGGACAAATGTAACATTTATGATTAAATTTATATCAACATTTGTTAAAACTTCCAGAAACTGCAGTAACATTAATGTAGACAAAGATATTGGGGTTTTTGGTGAATCTTACACGAATACTACGTACTAGCATGTAGAATAGTCAGCTTTTCCTTTTTCAAAGCTTGGTTTTAACTTTATGTTGTATAAAACATTCAAAATATTAACATTTTGGAATTTTGAAACAAAGTTAATGTTTTAGTTAGAACTGAATAAAAATGGTGTGCTTTTTATGTACTACACAGCCCTGAAAATTATCTAATTACCTGAAGGTCTCCTGATACCCGCACCCCATCCCTTCGGTTCCGTTGCTGCAGACACCCCAGGTGTTTCCTGTATAATAAGTCCACTACACAACACCAGCAATAGTTTATTTGTTTACAGTTTGTTTTTTTGCCAAATAATTAAATAAGCCACCAGATTACTACATCTAATGCAGAATCCATAATTTAACCTTGGAATTGTCTCATTTTAAGAGTTTCTGGTCGTCTTTATACAGTCTCATCCATTGTGGGTAATCCTGTACAATGATGAGAAAAAAATTGCCTTTTAGTTTGGTAAATATTGTACAATAATGAATCAGAATGTACACAGGGTTGTAATATTACAAATACCCTTGATTAAACTACATAACTCCTCATTTGAAGTTTATTGATAAGTTGTGGCATAATAGGAAATAGATTGGGAGTTACATTGATAAATCTATCTTTAATGCTTAAAATAATTGACTAAGGGGGATCTAGACTTCTACTGATTAATGAACCTAGATTTATTTTTAAACCTAATAAGTAGGGATGGCCAATAGCCAGATTCATTTTACAGAAATAATGTTTTTGGACTTTTACGACTTTTTAAGATTTTACGACAATATGAAAAGGTTTTTTAAAGTTGTAATCTGAAGAAGTTTGATTTTATCAAACATGCAAATTTGTTACTCTAGAAGAAAATATAAGGCAAAAACTATCTTTTAAAAACTTCTACAGAATACAATTTTAAATCGTTGCATCCTTCTCATATTGTTGTATAAACATTTAAAAGTCTCAAAATATTAAAAAATTTTGTAGAACGAATCTAGCTACTGCCCATCGCTACTAAATTATAGAAAAGTAAAATCTAAAAGTTTTCTTGAAATTATCATTCTCTTCTTAAATCTAACCTTTTCTTGAAAAAAATATTGAAAAAAAAGATATTTTAGCACAAAAGCTCAATTGAACCTTTTTTATCAAAAACTATAAAATATTTTTATTTTAGTTTTCATAAAAAGGATTTAGCAAATAACAACTGACAGTCAAATGTCAAGAAGAGTTTACAATTTGATAATCTTGCAACCAAGCTTGGACCAAACAATGACATTGCTATTTGTTAAGTGTTCTAATGATTTAAACTGGTAAAACTATGATATATTATTTTAAAGAACCATCAGTTTTGAATTTGAAATTGATATTTGATCCGAACAGGAAGTAGATTCCCATGAAATTTGCATTAAGAATATTTTATCTTGAAGGTCGGAATTCATAATATTTTCTTACTTGTGCTTGTTCTGTTTTACATTTCATTTGAGAAATTTAAGAAAATGTAGCTTTTATTCATATAAAAGTGCTTGTCCAAATCTATCATTCATTTGAAGCTAATGATGTATAGTTTCTGTGTACACTATAGGAAGAGAGGAAAAAAGCTTAAAAAATCTTTAAAATATACTATTGTTAGTCCCTGCATAACACACTGAGAACATGTCACACCAATCGGTAGATTCACTTTGTAGTTGAACACTGTGATCTAAACATTACTTGTTATTGTTCTTCAATTTTTATTCAAATGTTATAAAATTATAAAATTTTAAATTACGAGTAAGATTAAAGAATCAATAAAATTTGTAAATTAGAATCTTTAAAACATGAATGGATACTTGAAATTTGATAATCAGTATTTATAAATAGACTTCAGCCAAATTTTGAAGAGTTATAATTTAAAGATTTTTGAAGATTCAAATTTATTAAAAATTACGAGAGAAAAAGAAAGGAAAATTTTAAAATCCAGATTGGTCTAAAACAAACCCAAAACAACAGTGGCAAATCATGCTTTCAAGCTCAGATTTTATAATGTTTATCGGAGATGAAAATCACACAAGGCAAATAAATATATATACAGGGTGTCCCACGAAACATGACAGTTGGTATAAATAGTTTAGAATGTCTTCTTCCATAATTTTATAAGTTTTTTTTATACGAAAGACAATAATAAAAATATTATTTAGGAGTCATTAATTTGTAACATTAATTTCAAAGTAAAATATACTAGAGCAAAAGATTTTTTAAACGAAATAAACTGCAAACAGCCTTTAATATCTAATACAGTGTATGGAAGACGACATTCAAAACTATTTATCAACTGTCATGTTTCGTGGGACACCCTGTATATAAATATATTTAGCTATATATATATATATATATATATTATTGTAAAACATCAGTTTAACCATATTTATTAACTGAAGAGGAGCAATCCGAAATAATTTTTATCAATAAATATAAAAACTGAGAAGCCGATCTGATTATTGCTTCATACTATCATGGGAACCCATAGTTACTCCCGCCGTTTACCCGCACTTGGTCGATTTTACCGGGAAACTAAATTTAGGCTTTTAAAGTCGACCTACTCAATTTATAACTGTAAAACCAAGCTAAGACCATTCCTTTGATTCTCCCGAGTTCCCTAGTCAAAATTTGAGGCAAATCGATCCAGGGGTTTCTGAGTTATGATCGGACAAACAAACAAACAGACAGACAAACAGAGATCACTACTTTATATATATATAAAGATATAATTATAAATGTACTCTACATAGTTGCATACTTTGAAAGTACGAATTCATGTCACTGCAAAACTTTTCTCTATTTTGCAACAAATAAAAATGTTTGCAAACTCATCCCCTCTTGTGGGCTGGGTTTACAAAGATTGGAAGATGTGAGATGCAGGAATTCAAGTCAAGTTTAAAAAGTTTAGAACTTCAAGTTTAAACTTTCATAATAGTTTGTATGGTTGAGTAGAGGAGAGAAATGTTCATTGAATTTTTCCAGTTCTAGTCAAGGTCATTCTAAATACAGGGTTAAAAATTAAAGCAATTAAAAAAGAAAATTAATATTTATCTATCTATCTATATAATATAACAAGACATTGTATATATATGTTGCCTATAGCCGGCAAAACGGCTAAACAATATTCAATTTTTTTTTTTTTTCCAACATTTTTAGAACTAATTTTTTTCCTACGGGCAACGCCGGGCCGTTCAGCTAGTCTTATATAATATCGTTAAAATAAACCATTAAGAGATTAAAAAAATATGTACAAATAACAAAAAAAAATACCTTAACCCCATCTTCCTGTTTGTGTATACGTTTGTCATGGTTGTGAGTTTCCGAATTCCAATAAACGTTTCAGAACCAATGGTAAGTTGAATTAGGGTTCCTGCTTTGGAACCCATTTTAACCCATGAATAGACAATTTTGCATTTTCTACATAATACTTGTTTCTTTGACTTTATATTTTAGATATCAAACTACTACAAATCTTTTAGATTATTTTCGACGAATTTTGAATTTAGGAGTAAAATAAGATCAGACATAAATTTTGAAGGGAAAATAATAAGGACCCAAGTAGTGCTTTGCAATCAGAAAGTTTCAAGTCATAATGTTGTTGAGGAAATAAACTGTTATTGTATTTTGAAAGTTTAAAAACATATTTTTCTTCGGATTAAAATGATTGTTATCCATCCTGAACCTAAAGTTTGTTTCAGTCCAATAAAAAAGATTTACCTTAGGAGAGTCTAAAGGAACATAGAACTTATGAGATCTAACATTATTTGCCAGTACAAGAGGGTGCTTGTCAAAACACTCCTGAACAATTTTAATGCAATATTATTGTTTTGAACAACTGAACCGATCAACATGTAAATTGCTGTCAATTATAGAAAAAATAGAAATTCTAAAAAAATAAGAAATAATAAGTTTATACAAAAACAAGACATGTAACAAGTTTCAGACAACCAGATAGTTTCACTTAAAGGGACTTTATCCGTAATTTAAACAATTTACAATTTCATCTTGGACTTAACATAGAGAGGACAGAGAACTCTGTGCGTTTAGCGCTTACATAGTGTTTAAATTGCCATTAAACGGGTGAGTTTGCTGACGTTACATGTAATTGTATACCTTGAAAATACTGACTATTTTATGTCCAAAATGATGTTTAAAAATTTAAAAAGTATATTTTCTACTATTTTGGGTTTAACAATACAAGTGGCCTTCTTTAAGAAGAGGGCCACTTGAAATTACGCCTTAAGTCATTTCAAGTTACAAAAGAATGCAGTAATTGCTGAAAAATTAGTTTTAGATCTAACAATTTTTGATTCAAAATGAAAATCCTTTTTCTGTTTGTTAATATGCATAGAGGTTCATTTAACTTTTCATTTGATTTAATTTGAAAAAATGTCAATTAGTTCAAAACTGTGTTTTATACCTGGGTGGCGATAGTGTTTTTTCCATTGATTGGGCAGAGTTTTAGTTCAAAATGTCCCCAATGGTTAGCACTACAGATCATGTATATTTTTTATTAACATTTTACATAGATCCAGACTGCTATGAAAAGTAGCATCAATTTTTGAGACTGGGACGCCTTGGTCTTTGATTTTACCATATTAACTCATTTATATATTTGTGCAGCCCTATACATGAACATTTTATAGCACTTGTTTTTTGATTTGGTAAAATGTTCATAAACTTACAATGCCACACACTGGTAGAAGAACCCATATGGTTGGTTGCCCACCCCTACATAGTTCATGAGAAATATCAGCACTTGCCCACCCCTACATAGTTCATGAGAAATATCAGCACTTGCCCACCCCTACATAGTTCATGAGAAATATCAGCTCTTGCCCACCCCTACATAGTTCATGAGAAATATCAGCTCTTGCCCACCCCTACATAGTTCATGAGAAATATCAGCTCTTGCCCACCCCTACGTCATTTGAACTTTAAAGATCTAAGGAGCAGGAGAGTTAATTAAAAATAATTAATGGATATAAAACTTCAAAGTAACTTTTTCATAATCTTTTAATTACACTATTTCTCAGATGTAATTAGAGGTCCATTAACAGGAAACCTGAAGGAGACACTTATATTTTTCATTATTTTCATTATTGTTATTTTGCTCCTTCAGTCCAAGACTAAATATAAGATAAAAACAGAATTACAGAATTAAAGTCCACTTTTATAAATCCCTTTTATAATTTTTAGTGGAAATTTTTTTTAAATATAAATTCTTGTTGCACCCAAGAAATGTATAGACCAGGGACCGCCATATCACATGCGTCAAATCTGTGTATGCAGTGGGAGGAGATCAAAACAAAGAATTCAGGGGCAACGCATCATTCTTGAGGGGAAAGTGCCCAAGGGGTGGAATAAAGATATATTGCTATTGTATTTTCCATATTGAGCAGACAGCCGAAAATAATATCTATTCGCTCTAACTTGATATATTAACTTGTTTTTTGTTGGACTGTAATATCACATCAGAGCTTTAGTCCTTTCCCTTCAACTTCTGTGGGAGCAAAGGGTGTGTTTACATTCCTCCCACAGTGTACAGTACACAATTTGCGTATATCTGAGTTGAACGTTCCTGTATATAGTTCCTTGGTTGCACCCATCAGACTAAGTTCAAATCAAATTTTATTTTGTAAGTTTTTCCTCCACATGAAAACTTTCACAATTTTAAATTCTTAAAAATTTATTCATATTACCAATTAGAAATCGGCGCAAAAGGGAAAATGGTTAAAGCCACACAATTTTCTGAATAAACATTTTTAAAATGCTTTTTTTACATTATGCACATACATTTTATATACATTGTTTACTTCAATCAACAAATTCCGCAGTTTCGCATAGATCTCATAAAAAGTATTTCTATTTATATATATTTTGCTAGATCATTTTGCCCCTTTATTTAAAAATCTTAATTTATGACAATTTGTATCATTTTAGCATAGGTGGTAGTATTTGTTTAGATTAATAACATTACAGATAGAACACTAGATGTATTTTTTAAATTTGCTGTTTTTTTAGTTCACAATAACCCTGATGCAGAAGCCCAAAGGAGCTACGCGTATGCTTTCCCTGTGTTTTGTAATTGATTGCGGCATGTGCGTTTAACTCCTTTGGGCTTCTGCCTCACAGTTATTGTGAACGAGCAACCCCTAAATCTTGAAAAGACGACATTAAGTGTTCAATCTGTATGGTTCTTAATCTATGGCTAAAAATATCAAATTTTCAACATTGCCTCGAGTTTTGAAATAAACGAAAGATTCCTTTACATTTACTATTTTATGTCTTATTCCGAGATAAAGTAAAGTATCTTATTGTATACATGTATGAACATTTTTTCCCTTATATGATATTTTAAAGTTTCAAACTTAAAACGTTTCTGTTGTTATCTTATTTTTATTTTGTTATTATCCTTGGTTCTTATTGTTAATATCAGAAAATTTAAGCTTTCAAATATAAAATTTGGAACTTGAAACCAACATAAGAGATGGGGGGTTGTATGTAGAAGGAGGCGACCCCCAGCCTATTTTGAGCTACAAAAAAGAATATTTTTTCGTATCAATATAATTTATCGTGAATGTTTCTTTAGGAGAGCGGTGCAGGGATAAAATAAAAATGTTACTTCTATATAGCCTTGTTCCTCAATTTTACAATCTAAAATTGTTTTCTTTAATATCAAATATACTTTTCCTGATATCTATTTCAATATCAATAGTCTGCCCCATGCTGTATCGTCTTCCAATAATTCCGTTTCCATATTTGCCGCCGCCCTCGTGGGACCGGGGGATAGGTTCGTCAAACCTTTACAAGTAAACTTCAATATGATTTAGTTTAAAGGGACTGTAAACGTAATTTCAAGAGATCCTCCATTTTAAGAGAAGCTAGTCTGATTCAGAATGGTATCCTTTCAACCCTTATCTGATCATTGAATCTGGAAATTCCGTGTAAAAAACATCTTTCATAAATAGCTCCTCTAATCAATCAAAGGTTTAAAGAGTACCCAGATGAATCGGACTTGTCATACGTTTACAGTCATTTTTGATGGAGTTAAATTAAAGATGGAGTTAGATAAAAGATGGAGTTGAATTAAAGATGGAGTTAAATAAAAGATGGAGTTAAATAAAAGATGGAGTTGAATAAAAAATGGAGGTAAATTCAAGAAGAAGTTAAATTCAAGATGAAGTTAAATTAAAGATGGAGTTAAATTCAAGATGAAGTTAAATTCAAGACGGAGTTAAATTCAAGATGGAGTTAAATTCAAGATGGAGTTAAATTCAAAATGGAGATAAATTCAAGATGGAGTTAAATTCAAGATGGAGTTAAATTCAAGACGGAGTTAAATTTAAGATGGAGTTAAATTAAAGATGGAGTTAAATTAAAGATGGAGTTAAATTCAAGATGGAGTTAAATTCAAGATGAAGTTAAATTCAAGATGGAGTTAAATTCAGGATGGAGTTAAATTCAAGATGGAGTTAAATTAAAGATGGAGTTAAATTCAAGACTGAGTTGAATTCAATATATTTTCAAGATGGCTCGCAGTCTTAGATAAATAAATATAGCTTCTTTTAAGTGTATTTGCTTTTACCTGTCCCCGCAAACCCCGCATTTTCCTTTGTTTTCATCCCATTGGACGGAAAACCCGCCACAATACAGCTCGTTATCGTTGTAGTTCACGGGGTTCGGGAATCCAAATCTAAATTGAAGAAAGTTGGATGTTTTCAAATCTAATTAAAAATTTCAAATCTTTAAGATCATCATGCATATATCAAAGTCTTCAAAGCTTCGAATATAAAAATAAAAGTAAAAATCGTTCTATGAAACCAAGAAAGTTTGTCCTTTTCGCTTTTGGGTGTTAAAAGAAATGGTCACAAAGGCGTGCTAGTAATTCTGTATAAAATGAACTTCTTCAGTTTAATCTTGATATTGAATTTATTTTAAAAATTATGTAAAAACAGTATTATATAACTAAACCATCCCGTGAACTACTGAATTTAAATAATTGTACAATGTAAAGTACTTGCCAGAGATAAGAGAGTTACAGAGAGCGATTAACACCTATAATATGCGATATTTTCCACAGCATGTTTTATTGTGTACAAGTACTGTACACGACCAATCAGGAGACATCTTTATTCAGGGATATTGATGGATCCTTTGAATAGGAAATGCAAAATCTTTAAAAATAGACAATATTCATAAACGTTATGTTTTATGTTTAGAATTGAGTATTTCTTTATAAAGTTGTAAAACTTAACCCCTGAATGCAACAAGTGGCCGTTAGATGTCTGTCAGTCAAAAAAGCATTATATGGAACTGTAGCATGGCGTGCCGGGACACTATAGGCCTACTCAGCTTATCCCAGGGATTAAGGAATAGAAGGGAGAGACAACTGACGCGGTTCGCCCTACCATATGATTATACATGCTTTGCAGACGGTACTCCATTTTATATCGAGCTGTTTGGTTTCTTTAGTAGGGCCCCACAGGAAAAATATGTATTGGCGAAACTGGTCAAAGAAAATTGAGCCAATACATATTTTTCCTGTAAAAGCATGTATAATCATATGGTAGGGCGAACCGCGTCAGTTGTCTCTCCCTTCTATTCCTTACTCCCTGGCTTATCCAGGTAGAGTGTATGAGCCGTCTGTGTAGTCTGTGGAACATGCATAAGAATAGCCTATAAAGTACTTTCTGTACAGACGACTAGACAAGCAAATTTTATCACACATTCCCCAACCCAAGCTTCTGGGAAACACTGGAAATAAAAGGAACATGAAAGAGTTGGATAAAAGGCTGAAAATCAGAATACTCCTCAAGGGATGAATATAAAAGAAATTCAGAGGAGGGGGAAATATTCAAGAAAGAAGCTAATTCCCGCAGGGGGGGGGGGGACATTCGCATAACAGGAATATTATTCAGCTTAGAAGGAGAAAGTAGGTTGAGAACATTTTTGCAAAATTTAGATTATCAGAAAAGAACAAGGGGTTTATAGAATAGATCCATGGAAAGGTTAGAAAGAATTTAATCTGCCCAGTAAGTGTATACAGTGACTATACAGTGCAAATAGATTATCAAGTACAATATCAAGTACAATAGGAGAAATGAACCAATTATACACGACGTCACAAGTGTCAAATATAACAAGGAAAACGAAATTTTCTCATATTAGCTGACATGTTTTCCAAGATTAAATAAAAAAGTGTAAAAACAGAAAATAAAGGACACATAAAGCTGCACATATTTTACTATAAGATAAGCACTAAAATTGGAACTATTATTCATAATTTTGTCGGACACAAAAACTGAGTTGACACTTGTGACGTAAAAATACAGCTGTACTGAGAGTGTACAAATTCTACGTTGTCATCTATTGTATTAGAATCTATTTGGTACAGTGTATAGTGAGCACAAAGAAATGCGAAATTATTGTCGGCTTTTTTTTGATAATTCGAAATGCTTTTAAAAATGTGCTTTAGACAATTATCAAGTGCAATGCGTGTAAAAATACACTAAAAGTAAAGTTAATGCCAAAGAAGTCCAATGCAAAGTCTGTGTTCTACTTTTTCTTATCTGTAATTTTTAGAAGTAGGTGCGTTTCTGTTACGGTTTAAAAAAAAGAATTTAGAATACAATTTCGTTCCATTAATGATTTAATTCGTTATCATTGTGAATATCTTTTAATCTTCAATTATTATTCTTCTTCTGGCAGGACCGTTTGGGCATTTTTTGTAGACATCCATGGGTGGCCGCGGGGGTGTTATAGGCAAATAAAATCTAAAATTTTTTTTTCAAATTCTTTTTTCAAATTTTTTTTTTCAATTTTTTTTAGCCATAAGGGTATCCACAGTCATTGCTAAAATCATTATCTAAGACTAAGCACGGGTAAAGGGTGGGAGTAACTATAATTAACTTGCCCCTGGGCAACCCCGGGCAATAATTCAGCTAGTTATTATTATTATTATTATGCAAATAAAATCCCGATCAGAGTCCTTTTTTTAGGTGTTAAGACCTCAGGCTCAAGAAGATGATATGAAAACATTCAGTACTGCCAGGGACTTCAATGTACTAGAGGTGTATGTGCATCCAAAGTTTGAGGAGATAAAAGATGTAATAACCTATGACTTTGCTTTGTTAAGATTGGACTACCCTATTGCTGATAATGCATATGGTATCGGATTTGCTTCAAAATATAGGAAAGTGATTATTGAGCTTGGTAAATTAAAGTTTAAAACTACAAAATTTCAATCCAATGAATTCTGTTTGATAACAAAGCTAAGTTTGAAATATCAAAGGGTTTCACTATCAGGTTGTAAAGATGTAAGGATTTAAGTGTGTTACAAAGACTCAATACCTTATCGAACTATTTAAAGATTCAATGTTCCAAAAATATTGGATTACTACATAGCACATACTTTAGGAAATCACCAATTACAAAATATTAATTAAAAATTTCAAAAATTTCACAAGATCCAGAGGAGGTTATCAGGGTTATTGTTTGGTACAATACGAGTTTAATGACTTTAGTTTCTTACATTTTTTACATTTTTCAAGCTTCATAATGATATTTTGTTAGCCCAGAAGAAATAATGCCAATATGTCTTCCTTCCAACAAAAACTTTCAAGATATTGAAAAGGTAGTATCATGTCTTTCAGACCTTTGCTAGAATAATATTTGTTAAAAATCATGTTAGACGATATTCCTAAAAGGGAATAATCAGCAGAGAATGGTTACTAAAAGTAAAAAGTTTTGTTGAAGAAAATTACCGGCAATGTATGGTAGTTGAACTGAAATGTAGTATTGTGGAAATTTTTCCACGATGTATAATTGCTGAGTTTAGGCGTAAAGTCGATGTTCAAAATCATTAATTTGGGTGGGTCGTTTTGAGAATCGATTTTTGAAAAATTACTAAATAAAGACGACGAAAAATAAAGTAAAAATTATACAGTAAACTAATTAAATGCTTAGGAATATATTTCTCAAAATTTGTCGATAAATCAATGTAAGAATCAATTATTTCGTTTTCATCATAATATTGAATTTCTTATTCTTTTCGAATTTGTACGCAGATTTCTACAAATTCTTCAAATGTCGTCTTTTCAATGAAAATTAAAAAATCTAAAGAGAATGCATGTTAAGAATGAGAGATTACAGAAACTAATAACTAAATAAAACTAATTATATTCGATGATAAGAGTTAACTTTTCTTTATTTTCTCAACTTGTACCTAAACAACTAATTAGTTTAGTGTAAAATTTTTGTTACATTTGCGTAGACATGTTAATTGTACCGACCGAACCGACCCTAATTGATAATTTTGAACGTCGACTTCAGTGACTATACGTAGTAGAAACTTTTTCAGGTCTTAAATGAGTCCTAAATAAATGTCCACAATACTACATTTTCAGTTTAACCACCATACATTGCCGGTCACTCTCTTTTAACAGAAAAGATCAACAAAAAAGGGAATTTTAAAATTAAATGAGTAATGACAGTATTGTTGAAAGAAAATTAAGATATAGCTTTATTAACAGAAAAGGCATACTCATGTTCTAAAATTGCAGGGGTGGCATCCTTCATGTCTTTTGACAACTTTACATTACAACATTAAAATCAATTTTGGTCTAAATTAATCTCAATTTTTTTCCTACAATGTGACCATTTTATTATAACCCCTGCTTTCTCTAATCCCTCTTAAGCTTTTTTATTAAAACTCTGAGAAAAAATCATGCTAATTTTTTGATTAGAGTGTAACCGTAGTTGGTTCAGGGTTAGAAAGAGCTAATTGTATTACAACATCACAAGGTAATTCACAACAACAACAACATTATGTTTAACATCTTGACACCATTGTTAATACCAGCCACAGATAACCAGACTGTGCATATGCTCTGCCTGGATAGGCTGAGCAGGCCTAAAGTGTCCAGGCAAGCCAAGGTACAGTTCAATATAAGGTTTTATTACTGCCATCTGACGACCAATTGTAGAATATAATACCCATTCAGGGGCTAAGTTTTACAACTTTTAAAGAAATACTCGAATTTTAAACATGAAACATAAATTTATGAATTCATTCTATGTTTGAAGATTTTGTATATCTGCATATCCAAGGCAATGAATGTAAGGCAAGGAAAGTCATTTCAGTGGTGTACGCATTTTTTTTACTGCAGTGTACTGTCTTTGGGTTCAAATATAAACACAAGAGTAGGGGTGTCACAGCCTGACATGGGATCCATCTTTCAAATAAAAAATCAATGATTTATTCTGGTCATAGGAATTTATAA
>NW_019397365.1:0-16986 GCF_000591075.1 Eurytemora carolleeae
CCGCGTTAAACAAGTTCCACAAGATTCAACAGAATGAGATAGAACAGATACGGGGCATAGTACTGATAAACATCTACACGTGTGATATCGATATTTACTCATTTTTCATTAGATTCTGACTCACGTCCTCTATATAATCTAATCTTTTAGAAACAATATTTTCATAAAATTCCGGCTATTTCCGGTTTTAAAATAAGTTTTTTGACCTGAATTTGAAATCGTTTACAAAATTAATACATTTCAGCAAATTTTTAAAAAAACTATTCTGTTTAAATTTTTACGAAGTTTAATAATAAAAGAAAAGATTATTACGTTGTATCATTTACTCTAAAAAAAATTGAACAATTGGAAATTTGAACCGAACGAATTTCTTTGCAAAGAGTAAGACCTGGTTTAAGACAGTTACAAATAATGTTTATACGACAAGATTTAATTTAAATTGTTGCAAAGATAAAAAAAAATATTTTTATAAATGAATAATTTGTTTGTTAAAGATATTGTAAGCGTGGAAGCTATCAGGTCTGTGTTCCACATCATGTTTATGGATTTCATCAGGTAGAATTTTATCAAATATTTTTTAAAAGTTTATTTATTTCCTAAAGAGATGAATAAAGATCCACCAAAGCGAGAGAGGAAATCGTCCGTCACTTTATCAAAACTATTTGCAAAATTATTTCAAAATAGAAGAAAAAAACCCTGAACAATCTTTCTACAATTCCTAAACAACTCTATATGCACGAAAGAAATAGAAAAAATTATGAATTGTCACATGACATACATATATTATATATATATTTTTATTTGCATGCTGTAAAAAATATCTTCCTTTCACAGTCGGCTCATTCAAAAGGATTTTTTAAACTTTTCTTTATTAAGCAAATATATATATTAACTATAGCTTTGGAACTAGTTTCGCAGTCATTGGTATTCCCACTGGTTACCCACCCGTTTTAGGAAATAAAGATTTTTTTGCTATTTTTCGTTAAAGGTAAACTCACTCAATATAAAATCTCCCCAATAAAAAATTGAGGCAAATCGGTATAGTGGTTTCTGAGTTATGATCGGACAAACAAACAAACTTATTCACCTTATTATTGTGTTCATTTTTTTTTAACCGCCAAAGGTTACCCAAGGAGCAATGGCAGAATACATGATCTATCCTAAAAATGCCCTAGTTCACGTTATACCACCACAGGTACTATAAACTCTAAACTTTAATTTAAACTTATTTTTTTTTAAATCCAAAAAAATAGCCTAGCCGCGAGAATATTTTTCTAAAAATCTTTAATTCTTTAGATTGATCCGTTCCATGCCTGCTTTGTTGAACCTTTGGCCTGTTCATTGCATGCAGTAGAACTGGGAAATATCCAGGTATCGAATTCGGTCATTTGTCCTACAATCTTTTGTCTTAAATCATTTGTTCTAAAAATCATCTGTCCTACTGGTCGGGGAAAACTTCATTTATCCTACACATCAAATGTATATCCATTACATCAATTTTCCTGCACATCATTTGTCCTACACATCTTTGTCCTACACATCATTGGTCCTACACAAGATTTGTCCTTCAAAAATTTTTTCCTTCACATAATTTGTCCTACACATCATTTGTCCTACACATAATTTGTCCAACACATAATTTGTCCTTCACATAATTTGTCCTAAATATAATTTGTCCTACACCTCATTTGTCCTACACCTCATTTGTCCTACACCTCATTTGTCCTACACATCATTTGTCCTACACATCATTTGTCCTAAACCTCATTTGTCCTACACCTCATTTGTCCTACACATCATTTGTCCTTCACATCATTTGTCCAAAACATAATTTGTCCTACAGCTCATTGGTTCAACACATAATTTGTCCTGTACATAATTTGTTCTACACCTAATTTGTCCTACACATCATTGGTCCTTCACATCATTTGTCCAACACATAATTTGTCCTGCATAGAGGAGAAAAAATCATTTGCACTCTACATTATTTGTCCTACAGCGAGGGGATAAAATGTGCTCTTTATTAATGTTTAAAAGTAGAATTTAATTTATTTTACTATGTTAAATATATAATATGCTATCATTTAACCTTATTTTGGGCCGAGCACTGCGGCTAGGATGGGCTATGGGGCCGAGCGCTGCAACATCTCGAATATTAAATAATATGGTGTTTCCCACCTTTTTGAGTCAGGCTGGGTTAAGATAATTTGTAGGCCGAGCGCTGTGGCTCGGATGGGCTAAGGGGCCGAGCTCTGCAGCCTTTAAAAGGTTAGATAATGAGCTGTCTCGCAAAAAGAAATTGTCCGTTTGTCACACTTTTTGACCCTATGTCAATATAAATAGAATGTAACAGATATTTATGTAAACATATATTTTATGATGTGTAGGACAAATAATTCTTTTTCACTCTGTAGGACAAAATATGTGTAGGACAAAATATGTGTAGAACAAATGATGCTTTCCTTATCATCATCCTGGATGCCATAGAACTAGGAAGTATCCAGATATCGTATCTTGCATGCCGTAGAACTAGGGAGTATCCAGGTATCGCATCCTGCATGCCATAGAACTAGGAAGTATCCAGGTATCGTATCTTGCATGCCGTAAAACTAGTGAGCATCCAGGTATCATATCTTGCATGCCGTAGAACTAGTCAGTATCCAGGTATCGCATCCTGCATGCCATAGAACTAGGGAGTATCCAGGTATCGGATCCTGCATGCCATAGAACTAGGGAGTATCCAGGTATCGCATCCTGCATGCCATATAACTAGGGAGTATCCAGGTATCGCATCCTGCATGCCATAGAACTAGGAAGTATCCAGGTATCGTATCTTGCATGCCGTAGAACTAGGGAGTATCCAGGTATCGTATCTTGCATGCCGTAAAACTAGGGAATAAACAGGAATCTCATCCTGCATGCGGTGGAATAATAAGGTATTTTAACCTGTATGCCGTAGAACTAGGGAATGATCAGGTATCGTATCTTGCATGCCCTGAAACTAGGGAATATACAGGTATCTCATCCTGCATGCAGTAGAACTTAGGAATTTACAGGTATCTCATCATGCATGTAGTAGAACTTATGAATATATAGGTATTGCAGTATCCTGCATGCAGTAGAACTTAGGAATATACAGGTATCGTTTCCTGCATGCCGTAGAATTAGGGAATATAGAAGTTTCGTATCCTTAATGCTTTAAAAATAGGGAATATACAGGTACCTATCCTGCATGCAGTAGAACTCTTAGAGAACATAGAGGTATCATATCCTGAATGTTGTAAAACTAGGTAATATACACGGTATTGTAGCATACATGCCGCAGAACTAGGGAATATACACTGGTTCATATGCGGTAGAGTATAGGTAATATACAGGTCCGTATCCTGCATGCCGTAAAACTAGGGAATATACAATCATCGTATCATGCATGCCGTTGAATTAGGGAATATGCAGGTAACATATCATGCATGCCGTAGAGATAAGGAATAGCAAGGTATTTCATTCTGCATGCTGTTGAACTAGAGAATATAAAGGTACCGTATCCTGTATGCCTATGGAATATACAGGTATGGTATCCTTCATGCCGTTGAACAATCTGGATTATCCAGGTTTCTCATCCTGCATGCCGTAGAACTTGGGATCTAGTGAGCTTTTTAGTAATGATTAAACTTTATGTTCTCTATGTATAGTGGAATGATATTGTTGTGGTTTCTGGCTGTGGACCTCTTGGACTAGGAATGGTTGCAGGGGCAAAACAAAAGCAGCCAAAGGTTTGCACTCTCTATAAGAAACAAAAAATTATTAAATCGCATAAGGATACAATTACCCTATCTTTATTATAAAAAATATTTGGAAGAAGAATTGTATTTTATTTCAAATATTTTGTTTTAAAATTGGAAACATTTATTTTGCTGAAACTAGAAACCTGATTGAAAGGATAGAAGGATTGGGTTTTGCGTTGTTTCTTCCCCTCATTCAATCTTCGAAACATTTTCAATCTTAAAACTTATTTTACTCTTGAAGCTTGCAAAATGGAACGTATTTACATAATTAGCCTTTACGATTTGAGTTTTTGTTCAAAACTCAGAATTCAAAATACAATATATTTGCAACACAACTTCGAAAACCTTATTTATGATATACACTATTAATTGTGTTGATTTAATAAATAAAAATATTCTATGTTTAAAAGGTTTACGCTATAAAGTTGCAAAGATATAGTTATTTGCAATTTTGAGTTTGTGGCAAAGAAGGAATTTCGTTATATGTGAGACCTTCATAAAATTTCAGTTTTTCATGAACAGTTCTCTTACTCTTAGTAATATTATTAAGCCCAGGTTTTGAAATTTTGAAACTTCTGTCGAGAGATTGTAATTGAAAATAACTGACTTGTTTTTTCGAGATTTTTGTAATTAGTCAGATTTTTGGAACTTCCCAAATGAGAATCTTAATTCGCAATTTAATAGTTTGGACCTCTGAAGATTGAAAGATTAAAGGTTTTTCTCTGAATTCTTCTTAGATAAAAATTGATCTGAATAAATAATATTTCTTCTGTTTCAGATATTCCATTTCAATTGTTACATAAAAATAATTGTCATTTTCTTCTGTTTACTTAAAGTTTCTTTAGCGTATCAATATCCACGTCGCTTAAAATTTGGTTGATGACTTTTTTATATCAAATCTTAATTTACTTTAGCATTTTCATATCTAAAACCTGACTTTTGTCATTTTTTCTACGAACGAAAAATGTTTCCATTGTTAGTATAAAAAATCTAATGATATACAGGGTGTACTACGAAACATGACAGTTGGTAAATAGTTATGGAAGTCGTCTTCCATGTACTTTATGAGATATTAAAGTCTTTTTGCAGTTTATTTCGTTAAAAAAATGTTTTTCTGAAATATATTTTACTTTGAAACCAATTTTACTATAACATGACTCCCATATAATAATTGTATTATTGTCTTTGGTATCAAACAACTTAAAAAATTATGGAAAAAGACATTTTAACCTTTTCACCAACTGTCATGTTTCGTGAGACACCCTTTATATATAGCGACATTGAATAAAAATTAAATAACAATGATAATTCAAAAAAGAGCAAAAATGTGAACTAGGAGAACTATCTACAGAGGTGGGGGGGGGGCAAATANTAAGCTATAACGACTGAGCTCGACAGAAACTTGTCAATTTTGAAATTAAAGGGACTGTTAGCGTAAATTTAAGTGACCTAACATTAAAGATGGTAACCCCGATGCACAGCAGTACCCGTAATACCTTTATCTGATCATCGAAGACAGTGAAAGGAATTGAGTCTTTGCCACAAATTCGAATTTACTATTCCCTTTATCTTTACAACCCAATGTTGTAAATTTTAGAAAGTTCAAACCTTAAATTCTTTTAGATAAAAAATCTAAGTTTGAAATATCAAGGATTTGTATTGTTGGGTTGCAGAAATATAGGGATTTCAAAATTTTGGGAAAAAATTCAACTCCATTGTGGTTCCTACATACAAGTGTCTTGCGTACGTACGCCTCGAGTAAAAAAAATTTGATAGGTACGGTTGTGAATCGAAAATACTACCCTTTGAATAAATTTGGTTACTTGAATTTATTAAGTCTAAAACAGTCCCTTTGACGCTTTACTATGGAGACCCAACATAGGGGAAAGTCCTGCAAATTCACAGCTTTTTTAAATGTTATTTTTATTTTATAATTTTATATATAATACAATTTTTAATATTTACCAATTTTTTTATTTTTCTAAACTTGAATATAAATAGTTGAAAAATAATAGTTCTTTCAGATTTGTCAAGAAGAAGAATTTAATTTATTTCACTTTAAAGCTTTCAGAAGCTTTATCTTTCCTTATATTATTCTTCATGAAGAAACATCTCATTTTAACAATATTTCTATATTTAAGATTTTGTGTTAAATCCGACAAAGTGTAATATACAAGAGGAGGTTTTTAAACTCTCTGAGGTTAGTTAGATATTAGAATTTAAATTAAAAAAGAAATGATCAATTTTAAGATTAATTTAAAACTTCTAAACAATCTGTTTCCTTCAAGGACTGGGCAAAAATATGTTTACGAAATGGAGATTTTCGAAAATTTCGAAATTTCGTTAATTTTAAATTGTTAATTTTTGAATCGTTAACTAAACGGATAAGCCGTTTTTGAAAAGAAAATTAACGGTAAAAAACGTTCAATTTCGTTTTTTTCTTGTTTGAAATTGCATTAAAATGAGGTGCTAATTCAAAAAAATAGAGGGGGCGGGATAAACTTCCTCCCCCCCCACCTGTTTCAGGTAAACTTTAGACACAGGGTTAAAATAAAATATGATACATGAATATATCAATACAATGAAGACGACTTTTTATTTTAGTTTTATTGTAAGTTTACAAGTAATCTTCTCTTTGCAAAGAGAAGATTTTTATTTATTAATAAATCAAAATCGAAACCGAAAGTTGTCTTCATTGTATTGATGTATAACCGAAAGTTGTCTTCATTGTATTGATGTATAACCGAAAGTTGTCTTCATTGTATTGATGTATAACCGAAAGTTGTCTTCATTGTATTGATGTATAACCGAAAGTTGTCTTCATTGTATTGATGTATAACCGAAAGTTGTCTTCATTGTATTGATGTATAACCGCAAGTTGTCTTCATTGTATTGATGTATAACCGCTTATCACTGTATAATTTATAATCGCTTTTTATCTACCAAATTTCCCTAGGGTCTTGGCTGTGATGTTTATATAGAAGCTACAGGGGCAGGCAGCTCAGTAAGGTTAAAATTTAAATAGATTATTTTTTAATTTGTCATTTTCTCATTTCTTTCTATAATTGAAAATCATTTCTGATATTTTGAAAAATTTGCACTTATTTTCCACCAATACAAAGTTCCATTAATTAAAAGAATTCAATGATGAAAAATCTGTTAATGAATTAATAGGCTATGAGAACGACCTTGCTGGAAATCTTTTCAGATTCATTTTGAATATTTTTATATGTTTAATTAATTGTTTTTTAATGTTATATCAAATTTTCATTTGAGATATAGTAATATTTGTTATAGATGCAAGGAACCAAGACAACAAAAACACATTTTAAAAAAATATTATTTCTTGTTTGTAACAACTGTTCTTACTAAATAGGCAAGGTCTGAAAGTGATTGCAAGGCATGGCACCTTTGTAGAATTTTCTGTTTTTGGCGGGGAAATATCAGCTGATTGGAGCATTATTGGTAAACTATAAACTACATCCATCTACACACGTACTCGGGAGTCGGGTTCATCCTATAAGTACTGGTGCAGACATTATGGGAAGCTGGGGCAATTTGTACGGTACACAGCACACACACAGACTATAGACGGTTAAAGTGGGACGGTAAACCAATTATAAACCAACTCCATCTTGTAAGAGTATTGTGACATAGCTCTAAATATTTTACTGCAACTACACAGTACCTGTTGTGATGGCTTGGATAATGCAACTTTTAGAATGGGGTCAAAAGTGTACAATTCAAGCTCTGTCTAAATGTCAGTCCATTACTTCTAATGAACCGGAATTTTCAGTGCAACACTAGCTAGGCCGATTTGGGTTTTTTTGTTCTTTTTACCTTTCTAAATTTCCAATTCCAGCTCTCTTATGCGAAGTTTATAATATTTTATTTGCATTTACAAACTAAAAATAGGTTAACGCCGATCTCTATATATAAATATGAAAGCTTTTAGCTCCGATATATGAGTTAGCTATTGCTGACCAAACTGCTGAACCAAAATGGTTGGCATTTCTTTTCAAAAATTCAGTTTTTTTTTAAATTCACCTTTTTTCAAAGGTTTTTAAAATTATTTTTGTTACAGATTATACCAAAATATTTAAATTTTTGAAACTTAAAAAGAAGAAAATCAATAATCCATAGCATTTTAACTACTGGGTATCCGAAAATACAAACACAGTGTAAAGCATCGCGTCTTTGATCGTAAGATTTTTATTTAATGGAATTGTTATAAATTTAAATTTAAAATTTAAAAAAAACATACCCGATTCACAACGGTACCCTTTAAACCGTAATCCGAGAAAAAAATGGGTATTAGAACTTAGTTTTTTCTGGATATAAAAAGTTAAAAGTGGCTAATTCTGATAATTTCTCCATTGTTTCTAAAGCAAGAAAAATGCAAGTCACTCTTGAAGAAAAACCACAAAAGAAAGTAATTAGTTTTCAACAAACAAAAACATGGATTTCTAATTTATCAGGATAAGACAAAGCTTTCTATGGGACCTATGAAAATCTGACATGCCACTTTATCAATGGACGCTCATTTTAAATTACGTTTACAGTCAATTTAATATAAACGTCGACAATTTTAGACATTCCTAAAGAATATCCTAATATCGTCTATAAAATTGCATGTTTATTAGGACTCCGTCTTTGACAATAACTTTCGTGTTTTTATATAAAAAATTACCATGTAATATTATTTTTATTATTATTATCATTATCATTATTATTATTATTATTTTTATTATAATCATCAGTATCATCATTTAAATATTAAGGTGATTGATGGGAAGGAATCTATTAAAGTAATGCTAAGTACATCAATTCAATAGAAGGCAATATTTTAGGTATCATATTTCCTAGTTTTTCATACTCTCTCTACAAAATAATAACTTAATTAGAAACACGTATTTTATTTTCAAATTTTATTAAAATGAATAAGATATTTATTCTATTATATGCGTAATCTTGAGAGCTGCAGGTTGCTACAGTGCTCCTGCTAAATGTATTGGGGTTAAGGAGGTTTAATTCCTGCAGTAGAAAGTTATCTGGTTAAGGATTGTTTGTCACACAAAAACTAGATATTTTTTTACAAAAATTACAGAAAACGAAACAAGGTTTGTGAATTAACGTCTCTAAGTTCAAAAACACTTGTTTTTAGGAAATGTTAGTTCACAGTTTACTTTGCATTTTATATCTTTGCATTTTATATTAAAAGAATATAACTATTGCAATAAGCAGTTTCGTTACAATATTACTAAATATTAAAGGTATTTCAGGGTTCTTTAACATTTTGATTATTTATCTCTCACGCACCCCCTGACCCTTCAGTAAAAGTAAATTCAACCTAAAGTCTGACCGCGTCAACCTTGTTGTACGGGCTAGTCCTATTGAGTGTCTGCTTCATTTACCAAATGTCTAGGCGATACACTACCATCTGGGACCGGAAAGGTTGACCCGGCTGGGAAATTCAAATGAAATACGGCTGCCCGTGCTCTTTAACAATTATTTTTGTCCCAATAAAATAAATTACAATAAACTTAGGACTGGGGAAGTTATCAAAAATTTGTTTTCTGAAGAATACGCTTTTTTTGGACTAAGTTACATTTGCCGTAATTACACTTCCCATCGCCATCGCCATTGCCATTGCCCAATTGAACAGGAAATTATTTTGAAGGAACTGAGTCTTTGCCTCAAACTCAAATTTTCAATCTTTATATTGTTACAACCTGATGATGAAACAACTTATTTCGAATTTTGATTCTTTGACCTAACAGAATTCATATTTGAAATATGTAAGATCTAAGACATTGGGTTGCAAATGTAAAAGGGCTAGGAACAGGGTCTTAGAGTTAAGGGTTAGAGGTCTCAGAGTTGCGGCTATGACAAACTAGGGCTAGGGGGCTGATAGTTGGGACTAGGGCCGAAGTGAAAAATAAAAATTACAAAATAATGTTAATGTAACCATTATATAAAAGGACTCAAATTAAATGTTACTTATAGCAAATGTTCTTATGACAAGAAATAAATTAAATAATGACAATAAATAGTTATATTGTTGAAATAAAACTGGAACCCGATTAAATGAATTTGGGCTACGTTGCTAAACTAGTTACTGTCAGATCAAATTTAAACCAACGATTCAAAGTTAAAGATTAAGGAAGGATTTATGTTGATACTTCAACGGTTTTGTCAGTTCAAATTTATTTAATACTGTCCCTGAGTTCTTTTTTGGGGTGTCTGAGCTTTATTCAATGGTCAAGTTTGTTTTAAGGTTTAATTCAATACAACTAACATTTAGATATTTTAAATATTTCAGGATCTCCTATTGATCTGGGTGTTTATACAAATATGGGTCGTTCTTCGGGAGCTGTAGCGATCTCTCTTTCTTCACACTCTGAATAATAAATGTTGCTTTTATTTAATAAACATAATATATTCATCAATATCAATGCATCTCTACTTTTTAAGTACTCTGCGCTATTAAGGCGCTTCACGCCCATCTTTAACTTTTAAGTGTTTCATAATCTTTCAGCATTTTCTCATTGATAAAAACAGAAATGTTTGAGGATATACAATTTTTCATAATTTACAATTTTTGTAAATTGACAGCGAGGATATCTGCAATGTTTGACAAAAAATATAATTCACCAAAACCATACTGCAGTTTATTCAATTATCATACAGGGAAATTTTTATCTTTCTAAACATCCCAGGGAAAGATTTTACAGGTTCTTTTAAATTTTGCTTTCTGCATTAAGTTTGTAAGGTAAAAAACAGAATTAAGGCATTTACAATCATATCAAAATCTTCTTTAATTTGTAGGTAGCATAGTGAAAGAATAGATGTCTCTTTGTTCCACATACTATATAATCTAAAGTATATCAAAATTCCAAACTTTAATTAAAAGTTTAGAACTGAATGCTAGGAATGTTATGGATTTCACATTCTAAATAGGTATTCAAATTCGAAATAATTTATCCGCTGAAATTGCTATTACAAACAATAGGTGTCAAAAATTATAACTGCTTAAATGCATGTTTTGTTATTGAGTTTAAATCAAATATTTATAAATGTTTGAAAATATTATTTCTGTTTTTGTTTCTAACAGAAAGTAAGTTTTTAACGTGCCTCGTTACTTTTATTTACATTGTTTTTAAGTTTATTGTTTTTATTGCCTTCTATCTTGAAGAAGACAAACTATAGATAAGACGGGGAAGTTATAATTCTATTTGCAAACAAGGAGTGTCCTCTATACAGCATGGTATTGTTGATAAAATGCTTTTATTACAGTTAAGTAAATGGGTAAAGCAAATCAAAATTAAAGATACCACCCTTTTTCAAATATTAGAAAAATAGAAACAAAATCGGAGTCTTTATTTTTTGGCACTTGCCCCTCAAGGACTTTCTGAATTTAGTAAGAAACTGATTATCACATAAAAAAAAACAGAATGTTTGAAGCCAGACAAAACATCAAAGTTTTATGACAAGTTTTTTATCACAAAAAAACTCATGTTTGAAAAATAGTTACTATTACCTGCCCAAACGTCCATGTTAAAAAACATATCACTTTCGGCAACCACACAATTAAAAAATGGAGTACGTAAAAAAAAATTTCATAAGAGACGAAAATGAGCAACACTTTAGAGTTAAAGGAAGGATTTTATCATAAATTTACAAATCATGCAGATTCACAAATCTTCATGCATGCAAATCTTCGAGATAAGATGGGAGCAAAAATATATGCTAATCTTGGTTTTGAAATTTTTACTTGAGTGGGTCGACCTCAATAGCGAACATTTAGTTTCCCGGTAAAATCGTTCAAGTGCGGG
This sequence comes from Eurytemora carolleeae, assembly GCF_000591075.1. Taxonomy (NCBI): domain Eukaryota; kingdom Metazoa; phylum Arthropoda; class Copepoda; order Calanoida; family Temoridae; genus Eurytemora; species Eurytemora carolleeae. The sequence continues at coordinate 11,621 of NW_019397365.1, forward strand.
TAAACGGCGGGAGTAACTTTCATTAACCTTGACCGCACTGGGTTCCCAAGCTAGTTAAATATGCAAATATTTGTACACTAATTTCACCATTATCGCAAATAAGTGAAATTAATCATTGCGCGCGCGAAAATTTCTTGAAATTGCGCACAGGCCCAGCGGAATTTCGATTGAACCCCTTAGTTGTTTATAGTGTATCTGGTTTTCTACTTAATTATGTAAATGTATGTATCTGTGAGTAAATAAAAGCAATATGTCAAATCTAGAGTAAACAAGATAAACCTAATCCAATTATCTAATCTACTTTATCATGATAAAATATAAAACAAAAAAAAATTGAGCTTTTTCCACACAAACTTAAATTTTCGAATTCCTATTTTCTTTGCGACCATATGGCGTATACCTTTGGTATTTTGACTTTTTGAACCAACATACGGTTTCGAAAACCATAAGTTGTGGCAAAGACTCAATTTATTTCATGATAAAATAGAATTATTCTAAACATTCCAAAATTGTAAAAATATTATGAAGAGTTACTCACAAAGAATGATATTCAAGAGACAACTGAACTTAAGTCATCTAGTTTTCTCAATACATTTTAGGTCTCTGATAGTAGCCGTCAACATGTTTCTTTCATTCCCAAACCATTTCAATTAAATTTAAATATTTTCAAGTCGTCATTATCGGCTCATACTTTGATGGCAAACTTGAATATTCAGAGAAATCAATAAGTATAAATAAGCGCAAAGAACTCATTTAATCCTGAAGGTCAGATTTTATAATAATAACTGTAATCGTAATTTCAAGAAAAAAGGGCATATCCAATTTACAAGGTATTCTCCAAGGAGTATGGAATAGAAGGGAGATACAATTGACTCGGCCCGCCTTGCCATATGACTATGCTTGCTTTGCAGACGGATACTCCATTTGTATATGAATTATTCAGAATAGGGTATTGTTTACGACGTAATTGTATACATCAGACAAATATTTCTTTTACAAATGGAGTACCGTCTGCAAAGCATAAATAATCATATGGTAGGGCAGACCGCCTCAGTTGTATCTTCCTTCTCTTCCATACTCTTTGGTATTCTCTTAATAAATGGGGCAATATGCAAATGGAGATTTACTCAAAATTAGGCTTTGTGGGTCACTTCATGGGATCCATTCTAATGGAATCCATTCTAATGGGATCCATTCTCATGGGATCCATCCACATGGGATCCATTCTCATGGGATCCATTCTCATGGGATCCATTCTCATGGAATCCATTCTCATGGGATCCATTCTCATGGGATCAATTCTCATGGGATTCATTATCATGGGATTCATTCTCACCAAATACGCAAGTTTCACGTTCTTGCACTTTACAGTCCAAGTTTGAAATATCAAAGGTTGACTCTATGTTCAGAGATATGGGATTGGTAAATTAGAGTTTGAGTGCTCGCTGAAAGGATCTGCACACTGTTCAGTTCCTTTTAAAAGGACTGTATATGAATACTTTCAGACAACCCTTTCTGCAAAGATGGCATTTCCCGATTATTAACAGTACCCTTGAAACTTTGAAACCTTTATCTGATCAATAATGTGGTAAATATTTAAGTTTCGAAGCGTTATTTTTGAAAATTCCGTTATGTTTGTTTTGGAGTAGAAATGCGCGAGTCACTTTCGAAGAGAAACCACAATTTCAAGCAATAAGTTTTTCAGATTATAAACATTGATGAATAAATAATTAATACTTGATCAAACAAAGTTTTAGAGGGTATCGTTGTGAATCGGACATTGTCATCTGTGCACGGACAGTCTCTTGAAAATACGCTTACAGTCACTTTAACTAACCTTCATAATTTTCGTTATTAGTCTGGACACAGCCGCCATTTCTTTCAGGACAAGATACAGATGACTAAACAGGACAAAATCAATATATGTTTGTTTCAATCAGAGATAAGAGAGATACAGAGATCGAATATCAGCTAAAATATGCGATATTTTCCACAGCATGTTCTATTGTATACAAGAACTGTACACCGTACGCGAACATTCAGCAAACATCTGTATTCAGGGATATTTTAGGATCCTTTGGATACGAAACACAAAATCTTAAAAAAGACTAAATTCACAAATGTTATGTCTCATGTTTAAAATTGGATGGCACTCTAAAAACTTATCGTAAAAACGTAGCATGCCGTGCCGGGTCAACTTAGGCCTACGTAGCCCACCCGTGTGAAAGGAGATAAGCAGTATGTGCAGTCTGTGGTTTCAATAAACTGCAATCATTATGTCTTTCCCTAAATCATGTTTAAATCTCTTAAACTGCAATTTTAAAACCCATGGTATCTAACCTCATGCCCTATCTAAAGTTAAAAGAAAAGTTAAAGATATAAAGACGACTGAATTGTAAACATTTCAAAATTCTACAATTTTCTTTATGTTTTCTTTTTTACTAAAAAGCCTTTTTATAGATGTATAAAAATTGACTTGCCATAACTTGCGTGATTGGACTATAAATACACTTCTAGAAGATTATTTTTAAATTGTGTTCCATTTCTCAAAATGAACCGAAGACAGATCGACCTATCGAACAATGTGTGAGAATTTATAATCATTGATGTCTCTTCATTGGCTGTATCATTGTTTTTGCTTCTGATTATTCAAAGAAAACAAATGTTTTTAACAATCATTGGTTGAATACAAAATTTTGTTGATTAGTGTTCAACTTGCACGTACAATAAGAGCTCAGCTGGTCAAGGGGCCATTAAAAATATAATTTAAAAACGATAAATAAAGGAATTCCATGCCACAATATATTACCTCCAACTTTGTTCCATGCTTTTTTGGGCTTGAGGTCACGCCTTGAAAGTCCAACTATTCATTGAGAAGATATAAATTATCTTTTTTTAGAGAAACACTATTTTACTTCAGAGTACATAAAACTCATAATCCCTTTAGAGGAACACTATTATACTTCAGTGTACATAAAACTCATAATCCCTTTAGAGGGACACTATTATACTTCAGAGTACATAAAACTCATAATCCCTTTAGAGAAACACTATTATACTCCAGAGTACATAAAACTCATAATCCCTTTAGAGGGACACTATTATACTCCAGTGTACATAAAACTCATAATCCCTTTAGAGGGACACTATTATACTCCAGAGTACATAAAACTTATAATCCCTTTAGAGGGACACTATTATACTTCAGAGTACATAAAACGCATAATCCCTTTAGAGGGACACTATTATACTTCAGAGTACATAAAACTCATAATCCTATTATAGCAAAACAAGTACCTACGAAAAAAATGGATGAGAATTATATTCTACTTACTTCTCAAAACTATTTTGTTTACGGTGCTAAAATGTACATCTCTAGAACTATGAACAGTATTAGTGAATTATTTTTTTAGAGTTTTTAGACTTTCAAGATTAATAAAATAATTTCCCTCGGCCATCCCATCTTATATACCCCATTTTATGTTGTACAATATTACTATAGTGTTAGCATTAACCCTAATCACTGATTATCCCTCTTCTCTCGTCCCATTGCCCCCTTTATGAAGCTTATCCCCCCCCCCCCCCCTTCTGAAGCTTATCCCCCCACATGTATACATTCTACAATTTAACTTAACAAAAGTAAATAATTATAAGATCGCCTCAATGAACATAAAATGCAAAAAAAACCGATATTTTATGCAAGTGAACACAAAGAAATGTTGTAGAAGAAAATTAATGATATATCAATATTCCATTCTTCTAAAGTAAACAATTCCGAATATTTCTGTCAATAACACATTTTCTTTATATGGTTTTTTAATATGATTGACCCCTTCACCTTTAATAATAAATAGAGAACCCCTTCCCTCCCCTCCCCACTAGAAAAAAGGACTGTCCCAGTAATTTCAAGTGTAACTCCATTCTGTGAACTATTTTTTAAAAATCTTGTTTATATCATTCCTGAGTATAGAGTCTGGGTTCAAATTCTTTAAGTGAATTTGATCTGAGAGTTGATTTCTTGGTAGGGCTGATTGATTGATTAGTTGATTTCTTGATCGGACTAGATTGGTTTGATCGGCTTGTATAGTTATTATATTTCGTTGTCACAGATTTGGATGAACTCGGTTGTTTAAACTTTTTCAAATGCAGAAAATGTTTTGATTTGGTTTTGAGCTCATATCTTATCCTTTAGTTAGAATAATCTTTTTTCGCTAAATAATGCAAAATTGTGCATGCCCTCAAATCAAAGAAAACCTTGATATTCCCAATGTCGGTTACTGTGAAAGTACTCTTAAGAAAGGGTAATTCTAAATTTGTTGTAAAATTTAACTATTTTTAAATTTTTTTTTTAATTTTGAATTTCTTGAGTGAAAAGTAATTTAAATTTATATTCAATTTTATGGTTCGGATGAATATATTTGCAATTCCATCTTTTTAAAAAATTAAATATTGTCATACTTTTGATCGACTTTTTATAATTGTGGTTGAACAATCATCATATCTTGCTGCTGCGTTGCAAAGAGTATTTTCATTCTGCTCTGAGCAACAAAATGACCTGGAAGGGGGGAAGGGAGGAGTCTTAATCCAGTCCTGATCTAAACAAAAAAAAAGATTATGCTGTAGGGATTATAATCATAAGTGACCCTCCGTTTAAAAATGACGCACGTCCGATTCACAACAATACCCTTTAAACCAGAATCTGAGCAGTTATGTGGAAGCATAAAAATGAAGAAAATGAGTCTTTGTCAACGAAAAATGTGTTTAAACCCTGATCATGTAAACCTCAGATATTTCAAACTATATTTGATCTAACACAATTCATATCAAATGTCTGCAATGTCGAGTTGCAAAGATATAGATATAGAACATCAAAGTTTATTGCAAGAACTCAGTTCCTTTCTCCAAAGAAGCAAGTAGAGCGAAAATCTCTTTTGAACAGATGTACCAATATTGAGGCCCATTGTAAATTACGTCGTATATTGTTCATATAGTAATTTTGCAAATCCTGTATTGCGATTAACCCATTTCATGTAAGTATAACTATAACTCCGTCATACTGATATTGTGATTGTTTAACTACGTTATATATAGTAGCGCATAACCTGTATGTACGCTGTTAATGAACAATTCTAATCTGCACTAAAGAAATAAATCTCAGTTCATAGATAAACTCCACACTGTTTACTGCAAGAGAGTAATCCTGAAATCCTGTTTTTGCTAACACAGGTCGGATTGTCCCCATGCATTTGGGATAGAAATAGCTTGTTGATAGCTAGGCTTGTGTCCATTTAGAGAGGAATGAAACCATGTGTTCATAAAACCAGGTCGGTTCGTCCCCATCAATTGGGATCAATATTAAGCTTTCA
>NW_019397365.1:17180-66450 GCF_000591075.1 Eurytemora carolleeae
GATTTCGAAAATGTGTTATTTAAAACTTTTTTAACCCTATTCCTGTCCTGGAAGGGAGGGGGGTTACATTAATCAAAAAGTATCCGGCTTTTACTAATTTAATCAAAGCTATCGTCTTTCATGTGTATTTTAGTAACATTTGGCTTCCTAGAAAATCTTTGGGAAAAGGATTTTTTTTATATAATAAGTTTTGTAACATTTTTAGCCTTTCCTAGCATTTAGAAGCACTTCAGCTTGAAATTAGGATAAACTGTTCTTTACAAAATATCTTAAATGCATTTTTATTTGTTTAAAGGGACTGTAAGTGTAATTTTAGAGTGATCCTCCATGCAAAGATGGCATTGCCCGATTCACTCTGGCGCCTTTAAGAACCTTAAGAACCTTTATCTGATCAATAAAGTAGAAAAGAGCGTTGAGTTCAGATATTTTATAAAAGTGATAAAACATTTTTGTGGAGAAACCACAATTAAAAATAATCATTTTTATATATTACATGATATCTTATTCATAATTGATCAGACAAAGCTTTTAAGGGTCCCCTTGTAAATCAGACATTGACATCTTTGCATAGAGGGTCACTTGAAATTATGCGTATGCAGTCTCTTTAACCCCGACGCATCAATCTTATTATTGTCTCCTAAATACAATAACATGAATAATATGTAAATATTAAAGAAAATGATATTACTTTCAGATGATTGATAATAAATGAGTTTTGTTGATAAACTAGATTAGACCGGTTTGAACATTCAGTAACCAGGCTGTACAGAACCCTCTAAACATAAATAAAAAAAAATAAAAAAAATATAACCATAAAACAATTCTTTTTTTGCTATTTTTTCTATTAATTTAAACACAAATTTGAACAAAACTCTTGAGAGGGGGTCGATTCAGAGATAAGGAAAGTGTGTAAAGAAACACTTTACATCTTTGTAACCTAATGGTGTAAACCTCTGATATATCAAACTGAAACTAAATTTTATCTTACATAATTTATGGGTTAAAATATCTAAGGTCGACGACATCGCAGGTTGCAAAGATACGTGGGATTAAAACATTAGAGTTTATTGCAAGAACTCAGATCCCTTCCATGCATATTTAGTTGGATCTTGATGAAGTGATATTACACACGAATCTTGATAAAGTAATATTACTCTGGGTTTTTGATAAAGTAATATTAACCTTGGATCTTGATAAAGTAATAATAACCTAGGATGTAATAAAGTAATATCAACCTGGGATGAAATAAAGTAATATTATCCTGGGATCTAGATCTTGATAAAGTAATATTAACCTGGGATCTTGATAAAGTAAAAATCTTGATAAAGTAATATTAACCTTGGATCTTGATATAGTAATAATAACCTAGGATGTAATAAAGCAATATCAACCTGGGATGTAATAAAGTAATATATAAAGTAATATTAACCTGGGATCTTGATAAAGTAATAATAACCTAGGATGTAATAAAGTAATATTAACCTGGGATCTTGATAAAGTAATATTAACCTTGGATCTTGATAAAGTAATAATAACTTAGGATGTAATAAAGTAATATCAACCTGGGATGTAATAAAGTAATATTAACCAGGGATCTTGATAAAGTAATAATAACCTAGGATGTAATAAAGTAATATTAACCTGGGATCTTGATAAATTAATATTAACCTTGGATCTTGATAAAGTAATATTAAACTTGGATCTTGATAAAGTAATAATAACCTAGGATGTAATAAAGTAATATCAACCTGGGATGTAATAAAGTAATATTAACCTGGGATCTTGATAAAGTAATAATAACCTAGGATGTAATAAAGTAATATTAACCTGGGATCTTAATAAAGTAATAATAACCAATGTAGTAAGGTGATATTAACCTGGGATCTTAATAAAGTAATAATAACCGATGTAGTAAAGTAATATTAACCTGGGATCTAGATAAAGTAATATTAACCTGGGATCTTAATAAAGTAATAATAACCGATGTAGTAAAGTAATATTAACCTGGGATCTAGATAAAGTAATATTAATCTGGGATCTTAATAAAGTAATAATAACCGATGTAGTAAAGTAATATTAACCTGGGATCTAGATAAAGTAATATTAATCTGGGATCTTAATAAAGTAATAATAACCGATGTAGTAAAGTAATATTAACCTGGGATCTAGATAAAGTAATATTAATCTGGGATCTTAATAAAGTAATAATAACCGATGTAGTAAAGTAATATTAACCTGGGATCTAGATAAAGTAATATTAATCTGGGATCTTAATAAAGTAATAATAACCGATGTAGTAAAGTAATATTAACCTGGGATCTAGATAAAGTAATATTAATCTGGGATCTTAATAAAGTAATAATAACCGATGTAGTAAAGTAATATTAACCTGGGATCTAGATAAAGTAATATTAATCTGGGATCTTAATAAAGTAATAATAACCGATGTAGTAAAGTAATATTAACTAACCTGGGATCTTAATAAAGTAATATTAACCTGGGATCTAGATCTTGATAAAGTAATATTAACCTAGGATCTAGATAAAGTAATATTATCCTGGGATCTAGATCTAGATAAAGTAATATTAACCTGGGATCTAGATATATCCTGGAGCCTGGCTTCTAATCTCTCTAGAATAGTTCGAGTATCCGCCCTAAACAATTTATTTTTTTTTCTTTATTTTTCCTTTCATCCTTTCCTTCTTTATTCTTTTTTCTTTATTTTTGATTTCATCCATTCCTTTTTTATACTTTTTATTCTTTATTTTTCCTTTCATCCTTTCCTTCTTTATCTTTTTTGTTCTTTATTTTTCCTTTCATCTTTTCCTTATTTATTCTTTTTATTCTGTATTTTTCCTTTCATCCTTTCCTTCTTTATCCTTTTTTTCTTTTTTTTCCTTTCATCCTTTCCTTCTTTATCCTTTTTTTCTTGATTTTTCCTTTCAACCTTTCCTTCTTTATCCTTTTTTATTCTTTATTTTTCCTTTCATCCTTTCCTTCTTTATTCTTTTTATTCTGTATTTTTCCTTTCATCCTTTCCTTCTTTATCCTTTTTTTTCCTTTCATCCTTTCCTTCTTTATCCTTTTTTTCTTGATTTTTCCTTTCATCCTTTCATTCTTTATCCATTTTATTCTTGATTTTTCCTTTCATCCTTTCATTCTTTATCCATTTTATTCTTGATTTTTCCTTTCATCCTTTCCTTTTTTATCCTTTTTTTCTTTATTTTTCCTTTCATCCTTTCCTTCTTCATTCTTTTTTTTCTTTATTTTTCCTTTCATCCTTTCCTTCTTTATCCTTTTTTTCTTGATTTTTTCTTTCATCCTTTCCTTCTTTATCCTTTTTTTCTTGATTTTTCCTTTCATCCTTTCCTTCTTTATCCTTTTTTTCTTGATTTTTCCTTTCATCCTTTCCTTCTTTATCCTTGTTTTCTTTTTTTCTAGATGATGGAAGGTTAACGGGTGGCAATGTTCAATCCAGCGTTCATACCGCTATTTTCCGAGCCACCTCCAATTAATCTTTCTTTCCTCCCTGCTCTTATAGACATAGATTTTAAAAACTTATTCGGCTACAGTTTCACCCTGAACACTGTTCAGTGAACAGTCTAACCCTGAACAGTTTCACTCTGAACAGTTTCACCCTGAACAGTTTCACCCTGAACAGATTCACACTGAACAGTCTAACCCTGAACAGTTTCACCCTGAACAGTTTCACCCTGAACAGTCTAACCCTGAACAGTTTCACCCTGAACAGTTTCACCATGAACTTCAGAGACATCAAAAGAATTGATAAAATGTCGTTTTTTAAACCTACTTAAAAAGGAATGCCGTAGATATTTTTAAACTAAACAGTAATAGTGAGCTCTTAAAAATTGTTCCCGCATATTAATACTTATTTCTTCAGTTTTACAATTTTTTGAGATTTAGCTATATTATCCTTGATATATCATTAAAACCCCCATTGAAAAATTGACAATATGACTTCTTTCGAAACTGTATTAACTATCTTACAGATTTTTGCAATTATTTTTTATTTCGCTATTTTAAAATTAGTTTTTTTATCAGTTTTTTAATAACTATCTAAATTTCTTTTGAATCTTTAAAATCGACCAATATGACATTTTCCTAGTGCTTTAAAAGATGAACAAGCATTTCTATTTAGACTCTAAGACTTGTACAAAAAAAATACTTGATTTATGAAGGATATTTGACAAATGCAATTTTTTTTCTAATTAAGATCAAAATATTATATCAAATGCTTATAGGTGATTATATTTTGTGCTTTAAGCAGAAATCTTTAGCTTAAAAAATTTCCGAATTACGAAAATATCAACATAAATTTTATTATCTCAATGCGTACTTTTTGTGCATTAATGCCACGCTATTTACACTTTTAAGCATTAAAGCAGAATACCAAGTTTGTATCTGATAAGGGTTTAAGTAGAGGCATTGAAAAGTTATCTATCAACTGTCAAATGTCAATTCGTCAATCATTGAATACTTAAGTTATAGTCAACAATATACTAATAGTACGCATGGTATTTATATTAAAACAAAAGTCAGGAAAAAAATCATTTTGTAAAAGAATATTTTAATTCTAATAATGAAACAGTCAATTTTATCTATTTTCTAATTGAGTTATAAAGTGTACAGAGTGTACATTCACACTGATTTAACAATATTTGCTCTAAAATCTATTGGAAAAAGTCATTCTAATCAAAAACAATTATTAATTTTGATCTAAATCATTCTCATGTTATATTTTTGAATTTTGAAATTTAATAAAGTCAGAGGCCTATTCATTGAGGGCCCCCTCCCCCCTCCCTTGGATCAGTGAATTCTATGGGTTTCAGTTTTATTTTAGCCCCAATGTGTGCTGAATTCCTCCCCTCCCCCTAAAATAACATGTATATTAACCACAACCCCCCCCCTCTGCAAAAATTCCTGAATACGCCCCCGAATAAAGTAGATTTGCTTTTCTCCTATTTGGGCTAAAATCAAAATTAGAGGACCTACTACCTACAAGGTCACAAAGTTGTGTCGGTAATTTTGCATAAATTCTGACCTTTTCCTTATTTCTAGATTTAAGTTCCCTCTTGTAAATTATTTAGTGTTACTTTACTGCATTTAAACTTTAAACTTAAAATTAAATTTAATCAAATGAAATTTTAAGTCACGCAAGCTTTAGCTTTTTAACTAAATAATTAGAATAATTTGAAACTCAATCAAAGATGAATTAATAATAATAAAAATGTCAAAACTAAACCTTTTAAAGCCGGTTGAAAATGGGTTCAAAGACAGAAAAATAATTAAATTTAAGATTGAAATCTTTAGAACCCGGGATACAGTTCCTTAATCCCCGGCTTAAGGCCTCATCTGAGACTCGACTTAATCTGTTAAACATCAGCTGATGACAGACTTGATCCTGTTTACCCCCCACCCCATCCCAATTAGAGCTTGTATAATTAAGGCATATATTGTGTTGTTATAGCTTGTATTATTTCTTTTCTCTGAAATATTAATCCCTTCACATTAACGTTTTTTGGACAAAACTTCAAAGTATTGGTCTGAAATGTTCAAATCTATTAGCTTTCCGAACATTGGGCAATAAGCTGGGCTTTTAACCCTACTGCCTGAATCCTCAGGCATACTGCCTGAATGCCATTTTTACCTATCCAGACTAAATCTATATTGAGATTGTTTCATAGACTTTTGATTTTGGATTTTTTATGATTATTAATCTAGAGCCCAAAGACTTTTTAAAAATAGTAACAAATGCTATATTTTTGAACAATAATAAATAAGGAAACAAAGGAGGGGGTCCCTAGTCTATTAAGGCTAAAGGAGACTAGTCTGAATGTGATTTCTATGGTACATATTGTATTTCAGAGAAGGGGGGGGGGGTAGTAGATAAGCCAAATAATGGCCCACACTTTTGTTAGTAGAAAGAAGAGACATTTCGAAAGTTTCCTAAAAAACTCTTTCTTAAGTCGGATAAAGAATTTGCTTGATGTACGCGAATGATTTCCCGGAACTTTTCAGAGAAACTTCTAGAATTGAGAATTCGGTATTTTTTCTAAAATCAGAAATGTACTAAATTCTAAATTCTTTGACTATTTCTTTTTTTCGCATAGAAAGTTATGGTCTGAAGTTGTAACATTTTTTCATTGTCATAGTTTTTAATATTAACCTAATTTGAAACATATAAACATTTGAACGACATAGTGAATGTCAAGGATATACCTGACATTTATTTTATGTCCATAACATTCAGTTCTTAATTTCGAAGAAATTTCGGTAAGCTAAAGATTTGAGCAGCATTAAATAAATCTGAACTTTTCCATTTTTAAAGATTTTTTATCATATCTCTCTATTTATATGAATTAGTTTAGAAGAGATCTGTTATAGTTTCTGGAAGATTCAGTTTCTTTTTGATTTTAAGGCTATAAACTACAAGGAGGATAGCGATAGAAAAGACGTCTTGGATAAAGAATTGGATTTTGGGCAGATGGCATATATTTTTTCCAATATTGGGTGATTGGGGAGAGAAAAAAGGTTCGTTCAAACCTCTTGAAATGGCTAAACTTTCCACCAACTTTTTTGGCCTAGTTAGCATGCACCGCTTGCCCCCCCCCCTCATCCATGGAGGGGTATTTCAAGTTTCCGTATTAATTCTGAGCCAAAGTTATACCTGTGAATGGGCTTTATCTTAGGTAGAGGTAATCTAGGGCGTTGGGCATTTTTAGCCGGCTTACCATTTTCACATTTTTCAGAACCTATAATGAAAATTCATATTTAAACCTCAAAAAAAGATTATGTTAACAATACTATTCCAAAGTTTAAAATTGAAAAAGTTTTTGTTTCATGCTGATGTGAGAACAAAACAGAAACAATAAAAATTTTTTTTATAGAAAAAACATTGAGTTTTTTTACCTATACCATGGTCACCGATGTTTCCCGCGTTTTCAATGCTGAGAGCGGAAGCGCAATAATCAGCTGATTTGGCGCCAAAATCAGCTGAGTGATTGTGAAGTTTTCCATCCCTGCAACTCATTGTCATCGTTCCCCTGCAACATGATTCTTAAACCTTTTATAGGTTTTGACAAAAAGCAATTTGTTTAAGGGTTGAGTAGTTAAAACTTTAACCTGCAGTTAAAGCCAAATCCCAAAGCTTATATGAGTTGATTTTCTTTGAAAAAATATCTATCATTTTTGGGAAAAAATTCAGTAAAAAAATCTAAGGAATGTACATTGTACCATTAGTATGTAAGTTATTTGTCCATGAATTATTTTATAGATCATAAAATTCCGATATACATATCTATCCAGCCGTAAAAAGAATATTTTATGCATTTTCCAATATCATTTTAATATCTTTTATATATCTAATGGATGTCAATAATACATGTTGTATAATTATCTAACATAATTTTTATGCACAGCAATAAAAGCTTCTTTTGGATTTTCAATCCAATACTTTTTGTGTCTTTTTTTGAAATCCTAATCTCGAGAAAGATTTGTATCTAAAACTTTAGTAAGAAGTATTGTTAAGCTTGAACAATTGACTTCGATATCCAGTATGGGAACTTTAAAATTTGAGGATCAGTGGTGGATATATTTATTTTGTTTATCAATAGAATTGGAGGGTATAACCAGAATATCGAAGATGAATTAGATAAATATGTTTGCATTAACTTGAGAACAATTATTCAACCCAAAATTCACAACACAAACATTCTGACTTTAGATGGAAGTTTAGATTAAAGCTTAAAAGGTCTAAAGAATGTGTTTTTAAAGACTGTAGAGACCAAAACTGTTGTATTGTATATCCGGCTAAGCCCAAGAAGAACGACACCGCTTAATCCCAGGAATTCTAGGATTTTACCGGATTTGAGACATTTATCTGGTCTCTATAGTAAAGTTTGAAGGCATGCAGTAGAATAAGCTTATTTGCATATTCAACATTCAAGATCAAGTTATTTCCCTTGGGACATGGGTGGGGGTCGAGTGGGACGAATTTGATGGAAAATATAAACTTTATATAAGGATGTTTGTATTCATTAGACGTAAAAAAATTAAACTAAATTTAAGTGCTATGAGGCCGAATTTAAAGAGTTTGAGCCGCGTCTGAAATTTGATACGCAGCTCAAACATGGGATTGGTTTCGCACCAAATTGAATTCAATGTTTCTAAAATTTGAGCCGGTGCTTCATTGGAACAGGTTTTGGCGTTTAAGTTTAAATTTTTTAATTCCGCCTCCATGTGGCCGAATTTAAAGAACTTGAGCGGCGGCAGATTTAAACCGCGGCACAAATTCTTTTAATTCCATCTATAACCGCTTAAAATTTAAAAACTTCCAAAATCCACTAATTAAAATAGGAAATCCAGGAAATCGGTACAAATTTGTAATATTAGAATATGATATTATTTAAAACATGAGAACTTAAAAAAATATTTTCTAAATGTTGAGAAGTATAAAACAGACTATTTTTTACCTGTCACATAAGTATGTCATTTTCCCAGTCATTCTCCAGAATTTATGGATCTATTTAGTTTCCTCTGAAAATATAGAAAGAAAATGATAATTGTCTTGAATTTTACAGTGGGTTTAACAGAGATTACTACTTTATATGTATACATAGATTAAAGAGTCTGGAACTAAATTTAATTAGCTCTGAATTTAATAGTTTACAGAAAGGTTAAATGAGTATTTGTCACAAACTTAAATCTTCCAATCCCAATATCTTTGCAACCCGATGTTGTAAGCCTGTGATATTTCAAAATTAGGTTACTTGATATATTAGAATTCATAGTTTGAAATATCTAAGGTTTACAACAGAGGGTTGCAAAGATATACAAATTAGAAAATCATAGTTTGTGGCAAAGACTCAATTCCTTTTAATTTATACTTTAAGTTTTGGACTCTGGTTATTTGGAAAAGCTATTTGTATTATAACAACGGCAAACACACAAAATAATGCTTATTCAGTGCTATTAACAAGGTATGTCGTCTTCCTATTCCACGGTTTTAAAGCTCTAATTCTTATAAAAGGTATGAAAGAAAATAGTATGGGCACTGGTCAGAAAATGATATTGTTAGCTGTGAATTGAGACTGATTGGCTAAAGCCCATTCAGTCTCTATTGTAGAATAAGAACATTCTCCCAAAATATATTATATGTGTATTTGCACAATTTATTTACAATTACCTAGAGTTCATAGAAATTGTTCTGAGCTAGTCTAAGCTCTATACTTGGGTATTTTCAGAGCGGGATTTAAATTAACTCCTTCGTTAATTCTAAGAGAAGCTATTGGAGAATCTGCAATCTATAAGTTCAGTAAAATTACGTTTTTGAATGACAGAAAAAGGAACTGGTGTTGGGGGTAAAATTAAGAGAGGAATATATAATAAAGGAACCGGTGTCGGGGGTAAAACTAAGAGAGGAATATATAATACAGAAAAGGAACCGGTGTCGGGGGTAAAACTAAGAGAGGAATATATAATANCAGTGGATACCTAAATTATATAGGATCATGGGTATAGGTGTATCCAACAGTGGATACCTAAATTATATAGGATCATGGGTATAGCCGTATCCAACAGTGGATACCTAAATTATATAGGATCATGGGTATAGGTGTATCCAACAGTGGATACCTAAATCATATAGGATCATAAGTATAGCCAACACAAGACTTCCCAGCTATTGGAAGATTTATTGTTAATAATGGCGATACTTTTCATCTGAGAAAGCTATTATCAAATACAAGAGAGAACTTACATGAGACTTTGCGTCAATTTTTTAGAATTAATAGAGCTTTTCTTGTTATTTATTTACAAGCTTTTAGTTTTAGTACTTTAACAAACAAATTAAACACTTCCATTCCTAATAAATTCCTTAAATTTCATATAAATCAAAATACTTTCTAGAGAAGTCAAAAGCGGTTTAGAGGAATAATCAAAGAAGGACAATTTTGAGGGTTTTAATATTGACCTCACATAGACAATAATGCGACTGCATATACATTCCATGCTTGATTCCCAACAGTACCAGCAATTTAAGCCTATTTAAAGAGGGTGGCATACTTGATTCCCAACAGTACCGGCAATTTAAACCTATTTAAAGGGGGTGGCATACTGGATTCCCGACAGTACCGGCCATTTAAACCTATTTAAAGGGGGTGGCATACTGGATTCCCAACAGTACCGGCCATTTAAACCTATTTAAAGGGGGTGGCATGCTTGATTACCAACCACGTGGATTTAACGGTTCTGTCGATATTCCAGAAAGCTGTGACTTTCGATCACAATTTGACCCATTAAACATAATTTGTTAGCCTTTTCTATGAAATCATTTTTTGTTGGCATATCCATTTTAAATGAAATCAAATCCGTAAAGTAAATGATTATTGAATTAAAGACCAAAACACGTTTGATTTCAAAAAAAAGAAACCGAATGCTGCTCACTCTGGTTAGTCCGGTGTGCAACCATATTATTTAAACCTATTTAAACGATGCAAAAAAAAGCAAAACAAAAAAGAACGTATAATAATAACGATTTGTGTGAATAGTTTTTAAAGTTTTAAGGGAGTGACCGGCAATATATGGTAATTACTAATTAAACTGAATATGTAGAATTGGGGACCATTTTTTTAGGATTCATTTGAGACATATTAAACTTTTCCACAATTTATAATTACTGAGTGTGAGTGCAAAGTCGACGTTCAAAATCATCCAAATGGGTGGATACGTTTCAGAATCGGTTTTATTTAATTATTAAATAACGACGACGAAAAATATTGTAAACATTCTATAGTAAACTAATTAGAAGTTTAGGAACATAATTCTCAAAATACATTGGTCAATAAATGAATGTTAGAATCATTTATTTCATTTTCATCATTATATTAAACTTCTTATTTTCTGTGAATTTGTTCGCAGATTTCTACAAATTTTTCAAATGTCGTCTTTTCAATTAAAATTCCATAAAATCTGCAGAAAATCTTTGTGAACAATGAGTGATTATAGAAACTAATAATTGAATAAGATTACTAATTTTCGATGATAAGAGTTAACTTTTATTTTCTCAACCTGTTTCTGAACAACTAATTAGTTTACTGTAGAACTTTTTACACTCGTTGTCGTCGTTATTTAATAATTATAAAAAACGATTCTGAAATGAATCCTAAAAAATTTGTCGACAATACTACATATTCAGTTCAACCGCCATATATTGTCGGTCATTCCCTTTAAATCGTCTTTTAACTGTGTTTGTATGGAACCCTGCAGGGTAAAATCCTGAAATGTTTAAAATATTTAATCAAAGTTTCCGTTATTTAATTTCCTGTTGGAATCTACAGGTCTCGGATCATCCTCCCTTTATTGGAAATTTAAATGTTTAAGTTTCAAAGGTGTGTGTGCGGGGGGGGGGGGGGCTGAATGGGGGAATATATAATACAGAAAAGGAACCGGTGTCGGGGGTAAAATTAAGAGAGGAATATAAAAAAGATTGTTTAAATCCTTCTTAAAAACAAAATATAAAATAATGTATCATTATTTGGCACAACAGACAACGTAAACATCCGAGAAATGGAGTTTAAGGAATTAAATCTGAAACTGCTTAAATCAGTCGGATATCAATGATTTGTTTTTAGGAAAATGTTTAAGTTTGAAAAGAATTAAAAACAAAGAATTTTCCCAGCGGGTGAGATCAAAAACTTTATAAAGAAAATAGTTAATTTAATTGCTTTGAAGCAGCTTTAAACCAACATTTAGTTTTGAATTACCTCTTTGTTAAGGATTTTGAAAAAAGTTAATTTTATTTTGTAATTTTCCATTTTGGACATTTACAAAATATTACATTATTTATATTTATCAGAACACCCTTAGTAAAACATACGACTATTATATCCAGCTTATAATGACAAAACCATGCTGCTTATTTATCAAAACAATGGTGGGATTACTAAACTATATTTATAACAATACTATGGTGGAACTCTAGAATTGTAGCATATATCGATATTAACTCTTTTGTTGATATACAGATTAACTCAATCTTTATTAGATTTCCCGTGAAAAGGAACAGTGGATACCTAAATTATATAGGATCATGGGTATAGGTGTATCCAATAGTGGATACCTAAATCATATAGGATCATGGGTATAGCCGTATCCAACAGTGGATACCTAAATTATATAGGATCATGGGTATAGGTGTATCCAACAGTGGATACCTAAATTATATAGGATCATGGGTATAGGTGTATCCAACAGTGGATACCTAAATTATATAGGATCATGGGTATAGGTGTATCCAACAGTGGATACCTAAATTATATAGGATCATGGGTATAGGTGTATCCAACAGTGGATACCTAAATTATATAGGATCATGGGTATAGGTGTATCCAACAGTGGATACCTAAATTATATAGGATCATGGGTATAGGTGTATCCAACAGTGGATACCTAAATTATATAGGATCATGGGTATAGGTGTATCCAACAGTGGATACCTAAATTATATAGGATCATGGGTATAGGTGTATCCAACAGTGGATACCTAAATTATATAGGATCATGGGTATAGGTGTATCCAACAGTGGATACCTAAATTATATAGGATCATGGGTATAGGTGTATCCAACAGTGGATACCTAAATTATATAGGATCATGGGTATAGGTGTATCCAACAGTGGATACCTAAATTATATAGGATCATGGGTATAGGTGTATCCAACAGTGGATACCTAAATTATATAGGATCATGGGTATANGATTATAGAATTCAATAGAGATAGGACTATAGGAGGAAATGCCAAACATGTTCAACAGATTCAACATATTTTAATATTTCTTTTTTACGTCTAAGCAATACTAAAATCATTTAACCCAATCACAAGGGGGGGGTGGTGTTTTCCATCTCCCCTCTGTGGTTTCTTCTGAATAACTTAAAAATGGCTTCTTCACTTTTTTAACATCACAGTTATGAACAAATTTGGCTAAAATTTGTTTATGTATAAGTTAGGGGGAAGAACGGTCAAACGGTGGATTGTTGTTTCAAAAAAAAATCAGAAATAGTTAATAACTTGTTTATTAATTAAGCTACAGAGCTAAGACTTATATATTTGAAAGCCCTTGAAAAATGGATATGATAACATTTTTCTTGTGTTAACATTTGTTAAAAATAAAATAACTATTTTTGAAAATTTATTCTTCATACTTTTTGAACTTTTTAAACATCCTTCTTTACACCCTAATCATTTAAGTTAGAGGTCTATTTTTTCTTTTAATGAGCAGGCCTTGAAAAGTTCGATTACGGAAATGTATTACACTCCCCTATCTCAACTCTAAGGGCAAAATCATAATGGGGGGGGGCAATCTATTTAGGGATAGGGTTGAAGAGAAAACACCGACTTTCGCAAAGTAAAACGAGCCTTAATTGCAACCCTGTTGCACCTGTCTAAAATATTATAGTACTTGCTCCTTTTAAAATAGAAACTTTTGTTGTGATATTGAACGAGGGGAGGAAGGTTAACCACAACAATATCTCGTCCAAGCCACATTTTCCTCATTTTCTCGTCCGAGCCACCTCGAAATTCTCTTCCTCTGAATACTTTTTTTTTAAATGTCTAATCCTCACATATAAACTATTTTTAAAGAATCGGGCCACGTTCGGGCATAAATGAAATATTGAATTTTTGTAAATGGAAAAAAAATTTCTATTGAATAAAAGTTTTCAGGTTTAACGTTTTTAAAAAATGTTCACCCTTTTTACGCGCATTTCCAGATATTCCTGGTGTAGAATGCCGCAAATAATTCCGATCGTTTATAGAACTTCAATCTTTTTTGTTAATTATAGTGAAAACCATAGCATTTTTTACGGTGGTTACATGGAAAAAATGATAGGCAGAGATATACCAAATTTTTCGCTATTTATTCTATATCACAAAGGTTATGAAGAGATTTAAGTTCTACCTAAATAAATTTTGACATCGTTCTCATGGACGTTTTAAGGTTCTAACATGATGTAATCATTCCATTCCATTCATTTGTTATGCCAACGCCTTAACATGGTCAGATTAAAAAAATGTTTTTTTTTTCTTTGAGAATTGAAAGCACACACTAATCAAAGGACGAGGATTCCGAGGTGGCTCGGACGAGAATATGAGGAGAACGTGGCTTTGACTAGAAATTATTGTGGCAGCCTTCCTCTCCTAATTGAACACTAAATCTCAATATCACAAGCTATTTTTTTTTAGATTTGAGGATCCCTCAATTAAAGTTATCCCTGGATGATATAACCACCACGGAATCTGAATTTAATGAATTTGAAATTAAAGATTGAAGATAGATAGATACTCTTTAAATTTAACCTTAAACCCTATAAACTGTCACTTGCGCCTTATTTAAGGCAGATGGGCATTTAACCCTACTGAATGAGTCACCAGACACCGAATTTAAAGAATTTAAGCCGAGGCTTAAATCCGCCAAAACACGGTTTAAATTAAGCACCGGCTTAAATCTTGAAACATTTGATAAAATTTTAAGTGGAACCAAGCGTATTTAAACCGCGGCTTAAATTTAAGCCGCGGCTCAAATTCTTTAAATTCGGCCTCCGGCTTATCTGCCTAAACGCGTGCCTTAATTCACCCATACCAGACTAAATCTATATAAGGACCTATACTTACAGTTTTTAGATTTTTGCAATATTTCCCAATGTAAATAATGGCATAGTATCCCAAGACGCTTTTTTTACTGTAGTCTGTAGATATTAAATCTAAGTAAGTTTTTAGTTACCATTTGTGATATGACGAAGAGAAGAGAAATGAAAGTTGTGTGATTAGAAAATTCACAACCTTTAGATGATACAACTAACTAAATAAATTATACAAGAATGTGTCTTGACCTTATCTTAAATTATAATCTTTTCGAGTGTTACAGCTTTATTTTTTAATTCGTTATTGTTATTTAGGGCTTTATAAAATTTGCAAACAGTCCATTAAATTAGTTAAGTTTTAATTAACATTTAATTAATGATTATTCTTCTATCTAATCAAAAATAAGTTAGTATTATATTTTTGTAGAAAATAAAAAGTAAGAAAACTGCAATATACATTTTGCAACGTGTTAAGCTTAACTTTACATATTTATTACCGAGCTAGATGTTAGAATTTAAAGTTTTACCAACAATAAATTTAGGTAAAATATTCTCAATCCATTTAGGACATGTGAACAAATTATTAACCCTAAACAGGCTGCATGTCCTTGCACTCTCATTTTTGACACTATCACAGTGACATTTTGTGACTTTTATTAAATAGTAATTTAAAGGATTTTTCGTAAAAATTTTTTTATAGTATAGGGCGAAAAAAGTCCGGTCTGTGAAAAAAAACTATTACAGCCCATAACTTTTTTTGTGACTAAAGCTATAGATCTAAAAACTATATTTATGTAAAGCCCTTGAAAAATTCATGTAGAAACATGCGTCACACTTTGATATTTGTTTATAACAAAAAAATATTTTTTTTCATTTCTTTGACCCTTTTTTAGGCATTTTTTTCCACCCTCCCTAGCACCCAAACTATTAAAGTTATCGGTCTATTTATAGGGTTAAATTTTTTCCTTTTTTAATAGAAAGATAGAAATAAGGGCACTAAAGGTCTATAAACTGTAACTTTGAATATCCAGTATATTTTTTAAAGATAATTTTTTGTTTAAACAAAGATTCGTATACGTCGTTCTTTAGTTTCGAAAAACGGGTCATTTTTTGTCCACAAAAGAGAATATTTAAAAACGATCTAAAGCTCTTTGAAGAAAAGACTATAATAAATTTTTCAACTATTACTTTAGACTAAAGTTAAAAACTGGGGCTTTATAGTTATCATAAAAAGTGAAAGCCTACAAAAAAAGTATAAATAAGCCGGTGAAGTAAAATTCTAGCCCATCGTTAGTTATAAGTTGTCAGTTAGTCATTTAAGTTGAAACAGTGAAGAAAAGTACAGACTTTCCACTTGCTGTTATTACACCCCCCCTCCCCTCTATATTTAAACTTAAGGATATGGTAAATAAATATTTTTATCGGAGGAAGTATAATCAATCAAGTTTTATTAAACTTGTTTACAGCCTACAAACTTTAACAGAAGAATTAATCATTAAACTAGGATTGAACAACTTGTAGGAAAATTTTGATCAGAGAAGCAAAGATACTCATTGTTTTGTAAACGAACAACATTTTTGAGAAAAAAACAATAGTGTTGTTAAAAAAACTAACAAGGAAAAACCACTTAGATTATTCAAAGATATGAATAAACGATTGTTTTTATATGATAAACAAAAAACTATTGATATTTTTTTTGACTTAACAAACGTTCGTTTTTTTTAATACTGAAGGAAGGATTTTATTCAACAAATGATTTTACAGAATGAACAATTTACTGAACGATCGCTCAGTAAAAAGCGAACTTAATAGATGGCAAAATGAAAGATTTTTATAAAGGAACGTTAAAATTTTTTAAAAAACAAACAAAAAGGGTCTTTCGCAAACGATGAACAAACAAAATGAAAAAAGCCTGACACGTCCATCTATACAGAGAGAATTACTTTCTAAATTGTACAACAAAATTATAAAACCTTGAATTATACACCAAAACGATCGTTTTTAGTTTCGTTTTGAATTTTTCAAAACTAACTAACTTTCTTTTTCTAAAAAAACTAATTGTTAAAACTAACGAAATGTTTTGAGGCAAAATGTTTCGTGTTCAAAGCGAGGTTTGAAGATTCAAATTCTATTTTTCATTAAGACATGCTATATTTGTGGTTATTATTTCAAAACGATCGTTTTCTATCCAAAATGATCGCTTTCATTCCAAAACGAGGAAAAACGACTCTGATTGTTCAGAGAAATAAAATAAACTATCATTTACTTAAACTTAAGATAACAAATAAATGATTTAGTGGCGTTTAAACACATTTGAAAACGTTTTTTTACTGAAAAAAATCATTTTCCGAAAAACATTTTCGAACAAACTTATCGTTTTTCTTAAATGAACAATTTTATTGAGTAAACGATTTTAGTGTATGACAAATTTTAGTGAACGTTTTTTCATTGAGAAAACGAACAAATATAGATGAAAAAAGAAAATTTCAAGAACGCATGAAATCAATTTTTTGAATTATTAAAAATAAAATTCGAACCGAACGAGACTTTCACGAACTAAGAACGAACAAAATGAAGAAAAAAAAACATTCCCATCTCTACTGAGAGAAGTACTTGATCAAACACCAACCAAAACCAACATGATCAATTCTTTAATTTTACACCAACATGATCAAATCTTTCAATCTTTCTTTGCCAACATGATAAAATATTTATTTGTACTCTATCATGATAAAATCTTTGTACACCAACATGTTCAAATCTTTAATTGCACACCATAATCATAAGTAAAATTTTTTCAAAAACGATCGTTATTCGTTTTTAAAAGTTCAAAACGAGTGGTTTGTTTTCAAAAACAATCAAAAACGAAAAAAAGCGAATTTTTTAATTTTTAACAAATGGGAGAAAACAAATATTTTGCGACTAAGTTGAACAGGGGTGTATTAATTATTTAAAGCTTCTAAACTACTTTTTTATTTGATTAGTCCATATTTTCCGAAAGACAATGCGAATTTTTGAGAGTGTGATTTTCTACCTTATATTCTGTTATTTTCTACCTTATATTCTAAATGATAAGAAATTTGGGTTTTGTATAATTCGTTCGTTTGTATGGGTATATTGCGTACTGCATATTGTTAAATACTAGTTCTAAATCTATAAAGTACAAATATAACGCGATTAGTTATTACATCCAGGGGACTGTAGACGCCATTTTCTTTAAAGGGTGGTATGCCTTATCATAGTGGTCCCTCAAAACTTTTTTCTGAAAAACAATTATAAAAGGCATTAAATTCTGTTAATTTTTCTTATTGACTATACCTTATAAATCCATAGGCACCGCAGTCCCGAAACGATTTTTTTAAGAATACAGTACTTAATCCCCCCCCACCCCTCTCTATTTTAGACCAAAATAGACTAATCGGGAAAGGGTCGTTAACTCAGTGTGAACTTCACGGTAACCGCCAAAAAAGTTCTGGGAAAAAATTTCCAGTAAAAAAGACCTAAAATTTCTTGCTAAAAAAGTCCTGTGGAAAAAAGTCTTTCCAATTCAAGACTTTATTCTGTAGGACTTATTCCCTGGACTTTCTTAGATAGATTCGTACTTCACCTCCTTCACTTATTTGCAGAACATTTTGGACAGACTCAAAAGTTTTTTTTGTCCAACTTCAAAGTTTGTTTTAAACTAACAAATCAAAAATATGACAATTACTGTCACCAATCGTAAAAAAGGAATAAGATCAGGTTGATTTAAAAAAGAAGGGCGGGGAGACAATAAAGCATTATTCAAACAGAAAACTAGGGCTGGGCACGTTTCAACCTTTTCTAGCCGTTTCGTTAACAATTAAAAACATCAAAAAGCGTAACAAATTTTAATTTAAAATAAATCATTCACTGTTTTTAGTTTAGCTTTTAAGTTAACGTTTTTAACCATTATTTTTTTCAAAAATGGCTAATCGGTTTTGTTAACGATTTAAAAATTAACGGTTTTGCCGTTTGTTAACGGACTCTTCCGTTAATTTTCTAAAACCTCTGTTTCATCAACGAAACTTTTCCCAGCCCTAATACAGATAACTTTACAGAAGACCATAAAATCCAGTTTTAGTTTTAACATAAAATACAATTGTAATCACAAGTAAGGTGACGGGGGCGTGGGGGGGGGGGTGGTTAACAAGAGAAAACGTTCTCCCGCCTACAGTCAGAGAAACACTAACTTTGAGATTAAACAACTCCGAGGCTCTTGGTCGGGTGGTGGATGGGGAGGGGTGGGAGAGCTAGTTTTACTGGTTAAAGTATATTGGGTTCTATAAGAGAATATATATTACTAGAATTTCAGAATGCATATTTTCGGTTTTTTTTGTAAAAGAAATCTTCGTTTGTGATGCAAAGAACAATAAAGTTTTGTTTGAAATGTTTCAATGCATGTCTTTAACTTAAAAAATTATATTTTCTGTTCAGGCAAAATGAATGTAAACTTAAGTTTCAGGCTAAAAGCAATGATTTAATGTAAGCTTTATTGTACAGAGAATTAAGCACAACTAAGGACTATTTCAGGATTGCTATGCCATCATGTAACAAAAAGATAAACTTGAAATTATATTTAATTTTTTACAGCTGAGACAATCAATCCTTTTCAGCTTAAAAACAATGGTCTTTTTTAGAGAAGATTATGCACAACTATGAGGATGGGGATCTTTTCATCGTTTTAATCTTTTTATTTTTTATCATTTTTATCGTTTTATCGTTTTTATTGTTTTTATCTTTTTACCGTTTTATCGTTTTTATCATTTTATCATTTTTCTTGTGTTTTTATTGTTTTATTGTTTTATTATTTTTATCGTTTTTATCGGTTTTTGGGTTATTTGCATTTTTAACGTTTTTACTGTTTTTACCGTTTTTATCATTTTTATCGTTTTTACCGTTTTTATTTTTTTATTGTTTAAATTGTTTTTATTATTTTATTTTTTTTTATTGTTTTAATTGTTTTTATTGTTTTTATTGTTTTTATTATTTATATCGTTTTTATCGTTTTATTGTTTTTATTGTTTTTATTGTTTTTATTGTTTTTATTGTTTTTATCGTTTTTATCGAATTATCTTATTTATCGATTTATCGTTTTTACATGATCGAAAGAAATTTTTAAGAACGAGCGAAAGTTCTAGAAATTTGTCGCTCAGAAAAAAATTACTGAACAAACTAATTTTCCGAAATATCGATAATTTTTTTACTGAACGAGCAATCAAAAAAAACTTTTGAAAAAACGAAAATGAACGTTAATTTTTAGAATGATAAAAAACTATGAACAACCGTAAAAAGCCAAATGGCCCATGTCTACCCGAGAGATAATATATGCAAAAGCGAATCAAAACAACCGTTTTTGATTAGTTTCTTATTTTTATTTTTCGTAGAAACATTTGCATTATTTAATACAAAATTGTGCAGGCTCCCATTATTTAATACAAAATTGTGCAGGCTCCCATTATTTAATACAAAATTGTGCAGGCTCCCATTATTAAATACAAATATGTGCAGGCTCCAATTTTGAAATGTTGAAACCTTTAAAACTAGTTCTAATGACTTTATTGACTTTAGAAAATTGGGAATCTTTACCCATTGATATCTGAGGGGAGGAAGGCCAGCTACATTAATTTCTAGTCCGAGCCACATTCTTCTATTTTTTTCGTCCGAGCCACCTCGAAATCCACGTCCTTCCAAGATTATCAATCCTCCAAGATAAAACTAATTTAGAAAAATCGATAAAATGTTGAATTTTTGTAAATCGAAAAAAATAGTTTCAATTAGATTAAAGTTTTCAGGTTTAATGTTCACCTTTTTTTACGCGCATTTTCAGATATTCCTGGTGTAGAATGCGGCAAATAATTCCGAGTTTATAGAACTTTAACCTTTTTTTCTGAATTATAGTGAAACCCATAGAATTTTTCCGAGTGGTTCCATGGAGAAAATGATAGGCAGAGGTATGCCTAATATTTTTCTATTTATTTGATATCGCGAAGGTTAGCCATTACGGAGGCAGAAGAGATTTAAGTTTTACTCAAATAATGTTTGACATTTAAAGATTCCAACATGATTTGCAATCGTTGTAATACTTTAGTCTATCCATATTTTATGCCCTAACCTGGTCAGATTTATTAAAAACAGTTTTTTCAACTTAACAACTTAAGGACACAGAATAATCGAAGGACCTGGATTTCGAGGTGGCTCGGACGAGAAAATTGAGGAGAATGTGCTCGTAGATGAGAAATTGTTGTGGCTGGCCTCCCTCCCCTCGATTCCCATTCTCCCAAATTTTACCCAGAAACGTTTTCCCGTAAATTTCTTTGACATGTTCTCAAAAAAAAGGTGGTCTTAAACCTCCCTCCCCCTTTCCCGGCTAAATTAGCGAGCAAGTCGTTAATTACCGCACTACAAGAAATATCTTTTACAAATTCTTGACCGGTTTACTTTTTTACTTATTCGTGCTTTTTATAGAGATTGTTTGTAGAATGCAGTACACTGCGTACTGCGTACTGCGTTTATCACGATAACTAGTTCTGGTATTTATCAACAATTATCTTTAACTTAGTTGATTGTAAAGTCCCACTGTGGAAACGTGGGATTTATTTTAAACTGCTATCTAATTGTTGTTTATGATGATTGTTTTATATGGATTTATTCTTTTCCTCAGGTAATTATAATTAATAAAACTGTTAACCTTCTTTAAAATATCTATTATGATTGTCATCTTCACAACTTTAGATTTTGAAGTGTTAGTCATGAAATATTTTTATTATTGTTAAGAGTAAAGCAAGTGTTTTATTTTGAAATTGTCAATTTAGTTCTGAGAGTTCCAGTTAGAGACATGAATTCGGTCTATATGAACATACAGAGCGTCCCCTATTATATAAGATTATCTCCAAACTTTAACACCAAAATAAACCCTTAATGCTCAAAAAACTTGTTTTTTTCCGTAAGAAAATTCTTATATAAGCCTTATGTTATTTTTCAAAATGATTCATCAGGGAGTAAGGAATAGAAGGGAGATACAACTGACGCGGTTCGCCCTACCATATGATTATACATCCTTTGCAGACGGTACTCCATTTGTATAAGACATATTCAGAATAGGTTATTGTATACGCGGTAATTGTACATCAGACAAATATTTCTTATACAAATGAAGTACCTTCTGCAAAGCATGTATAATTATATGGTAGGGCGAACCGCGTCAGTTATATCTCCCTTTTATTCCTTACTCCCTGGATTCATTCTAATGAAATTTTCTAATTAGTCCCGAAAATAGTAATTTAGACCCGTTCTCGGTCTAATATGATGTGGGACACCCTGTAAGTAAATCATCCACCTGTAAATCTTAAAAGCCAAAGATTGTTAGAATTCATAACCTGTCGTGTGGTCGTAATGGTCGTAAACATAGGTTGACTAAGAAGAAGTGAATGCTTTAACGCAATTTGCATCCCAAGGACCAAATCTAATAAATTGGCGAGGTTGCTGAACTGTCTATCACTGGCTTAAAACATGACTCACTGATTCAACCCCTCATGAATGTTTAAGTTTGAATCGGCGAATCAAGATTTAAACAGGCGGTTGGTAGTTTAGCAACCCAAGATTTGAACGGGCGGTTGGTAGTTCAGCGACCCAAGATTTGAACAAGCATTTGGTAGTTCAGCGACCCAAGATTTGAACAGTCAGCAACCCAAGATTTGAACGGGCGGTTGGTAGTTCAGCGACCCAAGACTTGAACAGAGGGTTGGTAGTTCAGCGACCCAAGATTTGAACAAGCATTTGGTAGTTCAGCGACCCAAGATTTGAACAGCCGGTTGGTAGTTCAGCAACCCAAGATTTGAACGGGCGGTTGTTAGTTCAGCGACCCAAGATTTGAACAAGCGGTTGGTAGTTCAGCGACCCAAGATTTGAAAGGGTGGTTGGTAGTTCAGCGACCCAAGATTTGAACAAGCGGTTGGTAGTTCAGCGACCCAAGATTTGAACGGGCAGCTGGTAGTTCAGCGACCCAAGATTTGAACGGGCAGTTGGTAGTTCAGCAGCCCAAGATTTAAACAGGCGTTGGTAGTTGGTTGTTCAGTGCTAGGTGCTAGGATATGGATCGAATTTACTTTATTTTAATTTTCTGTTTTAGAATTGGAGGTTTCAATGGAAAAGCTGTTGTTCCATATGGAGGGGAAAGTTCTCATAGATTTCAAGATAAAGGTAAATACTTCAATCACAATAGTTTACTAAACATTAACAAAACACTGGAATCATAAAGTACTTTTGGCTTCACTATGTGGTCATACTGCAGAAGAAGGCAGACCCTATTTTGAAAATTCCAAAACTAGAGGTATTTTGTGATTTTTAACTTTAGAATTTTTTATCTAAAATTACGATTATGAATAAATGCCGCAACTTATTTCATAGATCAAATTTCAATTTATTTTGCTAGTTCCTACTGATTGCTAGATTCTACCGAGTTTCCTAATTTGATGCAAATTAATCTTAAATGAAAAATACAAAACCTGATTTATTTGTGTCTGTTATTTCTCAATGCCTTTTTTTGTATTTATTTTTTAGGACATCTAGAAAATCTGAACCGACTTAGCTCTCAACTACTGAATCTGAACTCTTACACCATAGGTGATGCTGACGGATATAAATTTGCTCCAAGATATCATCAACATCAGGTCTTTCTTTACATAAAGTTCTGTGAGCTGGGATACCCATAATCCAAATAGCTTGATATTGATATCCAGAGTGAACACTTTAAATTTTACGCAAAATAACCTTGATAATTTTGCAAATTTGCAATTTCTCCATTCTCTCATTGGTAATACGCAAAATTCACTGGATTCTAACAGGCTGTTTATTTTCTACAGACGACACGCAATCAAAAAAAAAGGAATACAAATTAAATTATTATTTAACATAGAACAATACTTGATCTGGATATCCACAAGTCATGAATTTCAAGCTCTGGTAAATAAAACAAAACTTTGGAATACAAGTTATTGTAAATGTTGCTTAAAATGTGTATTGTCCAAAATTAATGAATAGTAAGATGAATAATAAGTTGAAACACTTCTATCGGAATTGATCCATGGCTCACAGGAAAATTGGTTTAGTTTAGATTTTAGGTTTTAGGTTTTACATAATAAAAAGAATGGAGAAGACTACAAGGATTTCACTGTTCTCACTTACATAAGCCCAGTTTCTAAGGTGCAGCTACCCCTGGTACAACCATGGAATTTACCTTGAACACGCATTACGATATATGTATGCGTATTAATCCTATTTAACCTTACGTCTGGTTTACTGACTGGTTACCTTGGAAGGGGGGGGGGGGTCAAATTCCCTATATTTTCTTATTGTGATACAAATCTATAACATTAGATACGTTTGTTCAGCCCTTAAGCTCTACTTAAATAATCTGCAAAAATGGCAAATTTGCAAAAATCCAAATATTTATTGCAAAATCTAGCAAAAAAAACTGCGCAAATTGCAACAAGAATTTAAATGTGTTCCAAGAAAAACTGAATGTGCAAATTCCATTTAAAGGCGTCTGTGCATAAATCTGTGCAAAATTTTTCTGCAAAAATTGTGTAATTTGCTTTATTTTGTTATATATAGGCTTTCCAAAGAGCTATAAAATGTTGAAATCCAATGACTGGAAGTAGGTCTAAATATAGATTTAGTCTGGTATAGGTAAAATAAGGCATTTAGGCAGTATGCCTGATGCCTGAGGACTCTAGCAATAGTTAGGGGGATGTTTTAT
Source organism: Eurytemora carolleeae (assembly GCF_000591075.1). Taxonomy (NCBI): domain Eukaryota; kingdom Metazoa; phylum Arthropoda; class Copepoda; order Calanoida; family Temoridae; genus Eurytemora; species Eurytemora carolleeae. The sequence goes on from NW_019397365.1 coordinate 41,619, forward strand.
TTAGAAAAGCCAAAAAATTGAGCTTCCTGACTTAAATACTTTTTGAGTTATCGCAATCAAATTGAGCCCCCACCCCCATCCCTCAAGGGCAAATGGGGTTAACAACAGCTGTAGGCGCAACTAAGAAACTGGACATCCAGATGAGAACCCGAAATTATTTATCACCTTGAACATTATGTTAAGAATTCTGAAGACTATCTTCGTCCAAGAAAGATTGATCGTCCCAAATACGAGCCTTATGTTGAGCCTGAAACTATTCCTGTATATTTCCCTGTATATGATGACGGTTACACCAATCCTGAACAACGCTCTGGGAAAGGTATTTTCAATTTAATTATTTTTGACTTATAAAGGAATTGACCTCGTGATATCTAGTGATCATTGATTCACTGAAAAATAATAAATTCTACTTTAAAAGGAACTTATATTTTTGTACACCACAGAGTAATCTCAAACCTACCCCAAAGTTTTCTGTTTGTACAATTGTTAATGGTTAGGGTTCACTCGAAATTATGTTGACATTCTCTTTGTATAAGGTTTTGAAGGAACTGAACTCTTGCCACACACTGAGTTTATAATCCCTCCTAGTTATGCATAATAATCAGAGGCGCATGGCACATGAGAGGGAGGGGGGCACGCCCCCCTGCAGAATGAGTAGAAAGAATGGCGAATATCATTATCACAGGAATTAGGAAACCAATAAAATTTTTGCAGAAATTATGCTATATTTATAAGTTTAAAAAATATTTTCAACTTTCTCAATTCTCAAGGCTAAAGGTTATTGTAAACATTTAATGTAAAAAAGTTCCGAACTGTATTGTAATTGTGTTGACTGTTGTTAGTTCATAGAGTTCAAACTGTACTTAAATGTACTTAAAATATACTGATCTAAGGTTTTGATTTTCAAATGTTTAAACCATTCAGGATGCAAAGCTATAGGGACAATAGGGAATTTGAGTTTGTAGCAAAAACTCATTTCTTTTAGTACATAGAAATTGTAATTATAAGCTTTGTGTAATTTACATTAAAATATAAAAGGGTAACTCATGTTGCGATTTCCCAGCAAGAAAATTACATTTAAATATTTTAGCGGCATCTGCAGAATATGAGGATACCCCCTTGGTGTCTCAATACCAGGAATTTATTATGAACTTCTTCGACCAGAAAACTCATAAAATCCTGAATGCACTTAGTACTCAAGGTAAGTTGAGCTAAATACTTATTTTTTATAAATTTATCTTTTTGGTCTCATATATTCTTTCCAGGTAAGGTTTCTGATGGTGATATGAGACAGGTTAGAATATATGGAGATACTGATGTTAAAAATGTGTCTCAATCCCTACTGGAGAATGACCAAGTGTCCTATGGTGTGCTTAGGTAAGACGAATATGAAAATATGTTGCAAGTTTAAAGTGATATTTTTTAGAGATGGCATTACCAGTTGAACGAAAATTCAGTTTTTCTGCAAATTTGATGTTCCTGACATGACTGTTTCAAGTAAAGGTTGTAAAAAGCATGTTTTATTAAGCTGTCATGCCATTGTTTCCGTTATTTTTATGGCAGTTGTGTTCATCATTCAAGTAAGTTTATGGCCGTTTTGCCTATTGTTCAAAATTAGTGTCTATGGCCATCATGCCCATTGTTCAAGTTTAATTATGGAGGGATTAAGATGTTTGCAGAACCGGTTTTGATGCCTGCACCAGCACCTGGAAATGTTTTTCCAGCAGCGAACTATTTCAGGATGGATTACTGGTTGAAAGAAAGCGTTTTTGTTTTTAAGGAATTTTGATGTTCCTGACATGATGTTTTCCAGAAAACTTTGTTAAAGCACATTTTATTTGGCCGTTTGGTTTGCAGGATGTGCAGCCTGTCCAGCCATGAAGTCTGCGCGGTTGTAGGAGCATCTCTCTCTGTGGGCAAATGAAAAAGTTGTCTGTCTTTACATGGTAGAATTGTTCTCGTTCAAACGCTGACAAGCTTAAGTTTCAGGTTGGAGTAAGACATGCTTGTACACTGAATTCTTCATTTTCCACAAAGTACCCCCAAATCTCAAACGAAATGAAAAAAGAAAATGTTCAATAGGAATGGAAGATAGGTGCTTCATCCTAGTATTGTAAAACCATCTCATTAGTATTATAAAATTCTGAAATTGTTCCTCTACAAAAAATCTATTCATAAAAATTAAAATGATTGAATTGACCAGATTTTATAACTAGTTAATTACATAAAAGTTTTTAAGCGTGTATGGTTTAATCTACATAGGTCAACTTCGTTTTAATTATATTTAGTTGCTAGTTGCTGAATTATTGATATTTCCACAAAATCTTAGGACTGCCATCAGTTTATTATTATCATAAAGGAAGAATTTTTTACCACAAACTTTTTTTTTTTAATCCCGTAATCCCAATGTTGTAACCTTTGATATTATTAAACTACGAGTTCTGTTAGATCAAATTGTTTAAATTTGAAATCTTGAAGGTTTCCACTATCCAAGTTTGGGATAATAACATTTGGGGTTGTGGTGAAAACTCTGTTCCTTTTACAGGCAAACTCCACATGGGCGACATCTTCTGCTTGTTACTTTGCTTGAGGGGTTTGATGTGGATTATTGGGAACCAAGGTCAGTAATGCACCCTTGCTTTAGTGTACATTAAGGTTTCTCATAGTCTTTGCCACAAATTAAAATGCAGATCTTAAAATTAGATTTTAAAATTTGAACTGTTAGATCAATAGAAATATCCTACCTCCGTAGAAACCTCTTAAAGCTTATATATATAAAAAGTCTCTTTTCTAGATGTGGTTCTTATGTTAAAATGTATCTGCCAGATTCTCTTAAACTACCAAACCAACCAACACCACCTGCAGATGCTTGTATTTTGCATGAGGTAAATAATATATTTAGGGTATTTGTCTTCAGAGGCGTAACTGGGGGTGCAATGGGGCAAACTTTAAGGTAAAATAATTTGTGGGTTTCCCTCCCCCCACAAGATTATTCTATAACAGATGTCCATCAAGTTTATCTAGAAAGGACTGGAACTTGTTCATAGTAATGATGTAATATTCTAGGTTTTGTAGTACATATTAAAAAGTTTGATTTTGTCTTATTTTTCGTCCATACATATTTTTATCATGTTTTAGGTCACTCTCAATGGAAGAGTGGTGAATAGAGCTGAAATACTGGATTACTATCATTCAAAAATTGTTTCAAGCATTGGTAAAATGGAGGAATTTTCCAGGTATGTTTAAATTTTAATGATAATCATACAATATTATTTGTGTCAAATTCTTCTCTTTGTCAAGCACTGCTTATGGTTGACCATCTTCATTTCTTTTCCCTGAATGATTGCACTGTTTTAAACCTTAACTGTGCAAATGTAGCATAACAACAGTGCCATGAAGTTGATGCAGAGTGCGATTTATCCAAGAATAACTAACAGATGTTTTATTGATTTTGTTAAATCATAATTTAATTTAACTGTTCATAAACCTTCCCTAGGGTCATGTAAGGTTCCACAAAAATTTGACTTCATCGCACGTAGTGATGAAAAGAAAGTTTAAAGGACCAGTGTCCAAATTTAATGAATTTAAGCTGCATCTCAAATCCCCCAAAAACAGGTTTCAATTGAGCTGCTGCTTAAATCTTGAAAAAATTAATAAAACTTTAAGTGGAACCAACTAAATTTGAGCCACAGCTTAAATTTAAACCACGCCACAAATTCTTTAAATTCGACCTCAGTTTTTATCTTCATAGAACAATATATGCTTTCTTCTCTGCAAACAATACCTTTATTAATTAGCAATTGTTAAAACTTTTTTCTTTTCCCAAGGTTTCACACTGGGGATCAGAATGCAGTTAATTCTCTAGTCAGATGGTGCTTGGATCAGGATTCATTTGATTCCATGCTGTCTCTTCTAGTTGTTATCAGGGTTAGTGAATTGTTGCAAAACCTGTTAATTTTTAAATGGTATACGAAATCTCAGTTTTTAAAAAAATAACTGTTTAAAAGAAAACTTCATGAATGTGTTTTTACTGACTTTTTGCCTTATTTTCTGCTAAAAATTGCATACAACTTGCAAATACAAAAAGGTAATTTTCATGTATTTTGATGTTGCTTTTTTTGTTGAATTATAAGCGTTTTTTAATGCTCAGCACTTAAAGTTTGTCTAAAATATCGTTATTAATATCGAGTTTGTTAACAAACTGTAGCTGTTAAAAAGAACCCATTCTCTTCAAGATAACTTCAACATAATGCTTATATTCAGGATTCCTGTAATAATAAGCTGTTTACTGAGGCTATGTTTACTATTATCCAAGCTAGAAATGATGTAGGCTTTGTACTTCCCAGCCTGTCCTCAATTGATCCTCTCGACTACTTGCCATTTCACAACCGTAAGATCATAAATTGATTTCATTAATATTGATGGAATACCAAAAAATTTTTTTTGTTGATTTAGGCTCCTCAGATGTTAGTGAGATATATGAGAATCACAGAGTTAAACGACAATCTCAGTCAGTGATAAGCTTTAGAGGAGCACAAAGGTATAACTTTTAATGACTGTAAGCCTCTTATCTGAAATCTGAAAGATAATTTTACGTTTAGAACTTACCCACCATCCGAACCTGAATCAAGAATTTGGTATTTCCGGGAAGATGTTCTGATAAATACTATGCATGCATCCTGGCACATTATCATGAGTGGTTCAAATAGCAGAATGTCTCTAGAAAGGTATTCATTTAAAAGTGTTGACAGCTTTTAACCCAATCCTGTGATTTTTTGTCTAATTGATTTTTTGATAGATATTAACATGTGACCATGTTAATACAATAATTTTTCAAGGGTTTTTAAAAAAAAGATAGTTTTAGATCTGTAGTTAAATTAATAATTGACCTGATTTTGACTTTCAGCAAAATACATGTTCAATCATCAAGTTTTAACACCACAAAAAGCAAATCGCAGGCAAATAAGTATATTGAAATTATTAAGGCGGGGAGAAATGTTTGCATATATGCATGGCCAAGTACTTCACAGATACAACTGTGAACGTCTTGCAAATGGTCTTGGCCTAACTGAAGAATTTGGTCCACGCCATTGGCCACAAGGAATCTGGCCAGGATATGACTCTCAACTAGGTTCTGTCATTAATGGTAATAACATTTTTCTAATGAAAATATTCTATTGGTGAGAGATGGCAATACTTGATTCACAACGGTACCCTTAAAAGCTTTGTCTGACCATGAAAAATAATTAGTATTCAAAATTACAAATCTTGGTGGTTACTATACAAAAGCTAGTAGCAATTTTCACTGCATGAAAATCAGGAATTATCAAAATTAAACAATTTCAAACAGAGAAACAATTTCCTTAGTAATGATCAGATAAAGATGACAAGTGATCCGTTGTGAATAGCCATCATTGCATGTAAGGGACTAATGGTAACTTGAAATTAAGCATACAGTCTATAGGGACAAACAAAATTTGGGGAAAAAAAAATTTTTACTTTTTTTCAGGCCAAAGATATCCAGGAAGACCTGCAGGGGCAACTATTACAGGTTTGTTTTGATTGGAAACATTTTATTAAAAAAAAAGAATTATGGTTAACTCTTACCATTTTAATAAATGACTCTTTTTAAGGATTTAATGGCTTGCGTCAAAACACTGAAAGACTGAATGCTGCAATTGATCGTCTTGACTTGGGAAGAAACAGGTTAGCATGATCATATTAACCTTGCTTAACTTTTATTTATATGATTTGATTTAGGCTTGGGTATGCTCAGGGTGTAGATTTTGGTATCAGTCCCCTTGGAGATGTAGTTGAAGCCTATGGTAGCAACAATCAGTATGGGGGTCCACACAATTCAGGTAAATTAAAAGATTTTGCAAAATATGTTTTTGTTAACTTGAACTAATTTAGGACATGTAAGAATTGCCACAGCCGGAAACTCAGGAACGTAAGTTAAAAATAATTTAGTATGTGTTTTTGGATGCCCGTGATAAGTAATTTGTTAGGTATTTCCCCAAAAGGCATTTTCCCAAAGGTGACTATCCAAGTGAGAATTTCCAAAGTGGCAACTTCCCAAATGTTTGATATCCCAAGCGGCAACCTCCCAAATGTTGTTAGGCCCTTGAAAGCACCTCAGGATGCAATGGGGCCGAAACCTTTCGGCTAAATTGGGCAAAGGGGCTGAGCGCTCTGACTAGATCCGGCTAGGTAGCTGAGCGCTGGGACTAGATCTGGCTAAGTAGCTGAGCGCTGTGACTAGATCTGTCTAGGTAGCTGAGCGCTGCGGCAAGGACAAACTTAAGAAGTTGCGGCTTGGGAAATTGCACTTTTGGGATGTTGCCACTTATAAAATACCCTTGGGATGTCTTTGGTAAAGTACCTAACATCATTTGTTTTAGTGGTGTAATGGGATTTCCCCAGACTTCTATGAGAGATCCTATTTTCTACAGATGGCATACCTTCATTGAGAATTTCTTTCTTAGATACAAGGTTAAGCCAATGATTATAATAAGTTGGAAGACAATTCGATTTAAGAACAAATTTTTCAGGAGCGGCTTGGTCCTTATCCTTCAGCAGATCTTGATTTTCCAGAGGTTCAAGTTGACAACTTTTGGGTTACTTCTCAAGTAAGGTTTTGTTTATTGGGAAAACTTTTAATATATGTATATCTGCTCAGCTTCAAGTGCTGCTGTGTAAAGTTTCGTTGACTTAAAACTTAAAACAAAGGGGTCTGAATCTGTAATTTAAATCCCTATCTAAAGGAAATAAGTTTTTGCAACAAGCTCTAACTTTTTAATCCTTGTATATTTGCAACCAAACTCTGAATTCTGTAATACTAAAAAATGTAAGTTTGTATTAAAGAATTTGAGCCGCGGCTCAAATATGGTTGGTTTCACTAAATATTGTATTCATTGTTCAAGATTTAAGCCGGCGCTTAATTGAAACCAGTTTTTGGCGTATTTAAGACGTGGCTCAAATTCATTAGATTCGGACAGGGGTTAAAAATATTTAGCACCATTAGGTTGAAAAGATTTAGAAATTTGAAAATTTGAAATGGCAATTTTAATTTTCAATCAGTTAATTTCATAGTGCAGGACTTTTGAAACTTAAAATTTATTTAGGTTTAAAATTTTAAACATGAATTTAGATTTTATACATCACTACAAAATTAGGATTGAGCTGCATGCATTATATTAAATATTTTTTGAATAGGAAAGTTTTCAGTGTTCATTACCAACATTTATTTAGGGTCAGAATAATGTGATCAGAACATTTTATGATGTTGGAACTGTTAGTCTAGATGGTAATCTTCTTAGGTAAATAGATAATCTGTTGGTATTTCAGTTTGAATTAAAGCACTATATGGCAACAGTTGCACAATTAAAAATGTTAATCAAAGACTTGATCCAAAAGATAAAGCTGATTTAAGTGAAGAAATAAAGATTTGGCATCTGACAGTGACAATGCTTTCAGCATCTTTAGATATATCTAGAAGAAATTCTGAAACTGTTAGGTCACTTCTTCAATGCAAATAAATTTGAGATTATTGTGTGTAATAATAAAAGAGTTAAAATATTTTCTTGTTTAGGTCATTAGGAGTTGGAAACATACAGTATGAAAGATTAAATAATCAAGGATATACCTTCAATATGCAGTAAGTTTAATGCACTTCATGTGTTCAATATTATTTATATGATGGTATTCCAGGGACCGAAATTTATGAATTTGAGATTCGTTGCTGAAGTAATAACTGTTGTGCTGGTTAAAATTTAAACCCCCCCCCGGNTAAAAGATGAATGTGGTTCAAATTTGAAGCGGCTGTAGACAGTTCAAATTAATTAAATTTGGTCCCAGTGAGTATAGATCTTTGTAGGTTATTTTGTGGTTTTTAGGATAAACTCAAGCGTTGCTACACCTGCAATAGGAAGAATATTCCTGGTTCCCAGTCAATTCAGAAATAATGGTAATATTCCTAAAGGAATTAAGCCCCTGCCACAAACTCTGATTTTCTGATCCCTATATCAATGCTAACCAATGTTGTAGACCTTATATTTTTCAAACTATGAAGTCTGATACTTTAGGTTGTCAAGTTTGAAATATGAAAGGTTTACATCATTAGGTTGCACAGATATAGGGAGTCAAAAATTTGAGTTTGTGGCAAAGACTTAATTCCTTTTGTTAAATATGCATATTTCACTAAATTTGTTTTAAATGTTGCCTTTTAATAATATTTATTTTTTTCAGCTCAAAGTGTGTTTATACAGATGGATCTATTCTATATCAATTTGAGACAAGGACAAAACACTTTAACCAGGTTAAAAATGTTGGAATTTGAAATAAATTTTTTTTAGATTATATTTATTTGCCCTAAGTTTAGTCTTCTAGATCACCTAATGAAAGTCCTCTGCACTCAACAGCACCACCCGTTCTTAGGGATTTACAGAATGGTCTACTCAGGGTAATTTTTTTTTCTAAATCAATTTTTAAAATTATTATATACTTGTAGCTAAAGTGCTCCGTATAGCCCGTGGAATTCTAAAACACTTGAAAAATTTTGAATTTGAAAAATAAATCTGAATTTTTTCCAGGGGTTCTTATGGGTTCCCAGTGAGTATTTTTACCAATTTGGTCCAGCCGTTGGGCCAGTACAGGGAATAAATATATTTGAACAAAGAGTTTAAGTTAAAGTCAAATCCACAACTTTGGCCAAAAATGCTGCGACTTTTTTCCATGCTTATAACTTTAAATTACTCAATTATGTGAAAAATCTTGCTTATTCTTAACCCTATAAAGAGTGGGGGGGGGTCTGAATCTATGTATAGCCTAGGTGAGGGTTTGGGCCCCCCCCCCCCTAGAAAAAGGCCTTAGAGAATAAGACTAGAGCTAAAATGCAAGTTCATAACCCACTTTGTCCTGGCCAGCTCATAGAAAAAAAATTAGACGGATAACTTTAATAGTTTGGGTGCTAGGGAGGATGGAAAAAATGCCTTAAAAAGGGTCAAAAAAATAAAAATAAAGTTTTTGTTATATACAAATATCAAAGTGCAACACATGTTTTTGCATGTATTTTTTCAAGGGCTTTTCAAAGTTATAGATTTTAGATCTGTAGCATTATTCACATACAAGTTATGGGCTATTTTATATTTTTTCACAGACCGGACATTTTTCCACCCTGTACCCTACCCTATATATAAAAAAAAATATTTTTTCAGCAAAAAATCCTTTACATTTCTATTCATTAAAAGACACAAATTTCACGGTGATTGTGTCAAAAATTAGAGTGCTAGAACAAAAATAACTACTGGGTTAAATTTTGAAAATAGTGTATTTTTTGACTTGTAATATTTCCAGGGAATGAGTGAAACTACTTTCAACTATGCTCACTGTGGATGGCCAATTGTAAGTTCCATATTTTTTTATGTTTGGTTGATGATACATTCAGACTTTTATTTTTTCAGGAAAACGCAATACCCCGAGGAACAACCCAGGGAATGCAGTTTGACATGGTTTTGTTTATCTCAAAGGTTAATGAAAGGGATAGGTAAGTGAAAGCTCAACTTTTTAAAAATAATTTCTTACAATTAATTCTTTATTCATTTTGTGATGGGCAAAATTTAGGGTCGTTTTAATAAGTTTAATTGGTTTAATTTTTGGATCTTGATTTAATGGAATGAACAAATTAAGGTTTTTATGGTCTGGTAATGCTATTTAAGTTAACTGAAGATTTACTTTTTTAAAGCCATTTTTGAACTAAAATTTTTGAAAAGTTTTACAAATTTCAAAATTGTTTTTCTTAACACTTTCTTTTCTTACACTAAATATTTAACCCTGAGAGAAGATATTTGTGCATGTGAATTAAATTATTTAATCAACTCTCAAAATAAAGCAGTGTTTATTCTAATTATTTGATTGCAGAAATAGTGAATTCCATGTTTTAGTCAGAATGTGAATGATTGGTTGACAAGAGGAATGAATTCTTGGGCCTGGTGTGGGGTTAGACAGGGAGGTTTACCACCAGATTCTAAACCTATGGGTTATCCTCTAGACAGGTAGAATTTATTGATTTATTGATTATTATTAGATTCTGACAGAGGGTTGAGGGGTTTTAGTATCCGGTCATATTTTAAATATTACAGAAAGCTTAAATTATTACAGTAAGATGGATCAATTTATTGGTTAGTCGTTGATTTTTAGTGGAAGGATCTTTACATTGGTTAGTTATTGATTAATATTGCGACGATGTATTTATCCATTGGTTTATCAATGATTATTTGTAGTATCTATTCATTGGTTTATCATTGATTATTGGTAGTATCTGTTCATTGGTTTATCATTGATTATTGGTAGTATCTATCCATTGGTATCTATCCATTGGTTTGTCATTGATTATTGGTAGTATCTATTAATTGGTTTATCATTGATTATTGGTAGTATCTATTCATTGGTTTGTCATTGATTATTGGTAGTATCTATTCATTTGTTTATCATTGATTATTGGTGGTTTATCATTGATTATTGGTAGTATCTATTCATTGGTTTGTCATTGATTATTGGTAATATCTATTCATTGGTTTGTCATTGATTATTGGTAATATCTATTCATTGGTTTATCATTGATTATTGGTAGTATCTATTCATTGGTTTATCATTGATTATTGGTAGTATCTGTTCATTGGTTTATCATTGATTATTGGTAGTATCTATTAATTGGTTAGTCATTGAATAATATGCTTGGATCTATTCATGGTATGGTTAGTCATTATTATAATTGATAGGATCTATTCAAGGGTTTGTCATTGATTTATACTGGTAATATTTGGTCATTGAATTATATTTCTGTATCTATTGCTTAATTAGATTAAATTATTTGATTTGTTATCCATGATGTCATTTGCTTAGTTTCTTGTTTGATTAATATTCCTTCAATTAATTTGTCTCATGCTATTGATCTGCTTTACATTCATTGGTTGATCAATTGTTTTGATTTGCACTAAATGAATTTCCAAAAGGATTGATTGTTATCCTGTGATTTTATCGTAATTTTTTTCCCTTATCCTTCCATCGAATAATTTGTTTCCCGATAGTTTATTTGTAATTTATAGATTTATTTTTTTTATTTGTTTTAAATTCAATCAAACTAATTGTTTTGCTAATGGATATAGTGCACAATCTTTCTTTTGTCGATTTTTCACTTTCCAATCTGGTCTGATTTTTCACTATCCAATCTGGTCTGATTTTTTTCTATCCAATCTGGTCTGATTTTTTACTATCCAATCTGGTCTGATTTTTCTCTATCAGATTCGGTCTGATTTTTCATACATTTGTTTCAAAACATCTTTCTCATTTCAGGAATTGGGACTTAGATGTTCTTATGAGAAGATCAAATGCAAGATTGACTCCGATAAGTATAGTTCATGAAGGGAACTAATAGCCTGCTTAAACCACGCAGTTATGAAAATTAATGTGATTTTATTCCTATTATTGTATGAATTCCATCGTATGTGTATTTATTTATTTGATCTATTGTAATTTGGAATTTAAATAAATTCTTTTAATAATTATTCTTAACAATGAAATAATTATTCTTTACAATAATGGCATTTTATGATTATTCTTGAACACCAGTTAGAAATGATAATTTTAGACACACGTTAATAAAGATAGTTTTAGACACCTGTAAGAAAAGATTATTTAGACACCGGTCAGAAAAAAAGATAGTTTTAGACACCCGTCAGGAAAGATAATTTAGACACCTGTCAGAAAAAGATAGTTTTAGACACCCGTCAGAAAATATAATTTAGACACCTGTCAGAAAAAAAAATATAGTTTTAGACACCCGTCAGGAAAGATAATTTAGACACCTGTCAGAAAAAGATAATTTTAGACACCCGTTAGAAAAGATAATTTAGACACCTATCAGAAAAAAAAGAGTTTTAGACAACCGTCAGGAAAGATAATTTAGACACCTGTCAGAAAAAAGATAATTTTAAACACCTGTCAGAAAAGATAATTTAGACACCCGTCAGGAAAGATAATTTAGACACCTGTCAGAAAAAAAGATAGTTTTAGACACCCGTCAGGAAAGATAATTTAGACACCTGTCAGAAAAAGATAATTTTAGACACCTTTCAGAAAAGAAAAAGTTAGACATCAGCAAGATAATTTTTAACAGGAATCTGGGGAAAAAAGATAGTTTTAGACACCCGTAAGAAAAGTTATTTTTTTTAAATGCAAGTGTTTTGTGTGAAAGATTAATAAGGGATAATTTTAGCATATCTTAGATGATTTTTCTGGAGAATCTCTGTCAATTTAGATTAAAAATCATCACTTACAAAGACTGTGTAATTTTTACTTTATATGAAAAAAGGACCATCTAGTTTTACATTTTGAGCTTTTATCATAAATACCATATGGTACAGGGTGTCCCAAAAAACATGGGATTTCAGTGACGAATTCGATATCGTCTTTTCAAATAATTCTTTGATTTAGTATAGGGATACCTACTGAGAAAGCTGTAATCTGTAAGAGTTTCGTCTGCTATGTTTACATTTTGTTTGTTCATTGCTATGTTTACATTTTGTTTGTTCATGTTTTGACTGCAACCGGTTGTACTTAGTAAAACAAGAAAATTACAGTATACAAACAGAGTAAACTTGTCCGTATTCACTGTTCATCTTGCGGAGACATTATAGACACATCTTTGCAGTCTTTTACCCTTTTCTTTAAATAAACTCTAGCAGACATAATAATATTATGGCTTTGGAAATTAGGTATTACAATGCTAATTCAGAACAAAGACGATATCGAATTCGTCACTGAATTCCCATGTTTTTTGGGACACCCTGTACTTTCAACCTTTGAATTTAACAAGTTCTTTTAAAATTACAGATGTACAGTTTTTTTATTTAAACATTTAAGTTTTGGCTTTCTGCTTTCAGCCTAATCTGTACACTATATATGATCTAAGCATAGTATAGTAAAGAATTGATACAATGTTGAAAACACATTCCACCCTTTGAGATCATATTTCAGCCTAGATTCTTCTAGTTTAGTTTACTCGTCCAACAACTGTGATTCTCTCAGTTCATTAGAATACTAATAGAAGTTTTTTAATTTTAAGTTTAAAAATAGAAATCTACTGTTTTAATGTGAAAAAACTACCTGTAATTCTTTAAATAAAGGATATATGGTTGTATTGCTCTCAGTATTCTTTTTAAATAATCTAGCTACGAAGAACCATAGATAAAAGAATACAGACTGAATAAATTTTGTTGAGTCGTCTCTAAAAGTTTCATCATTTGTGGAAAACATTGCATACATTTTGTACCAACATGCGAGTTAGAAAGTAATTTTCATTTATAGATATTAGATAACTACGTAACAAAGTTTAATCTTTTGATGAACTTCTCTGAATATCTAAACCTCTCGAAAAAGATGATGTCATAAATTTGCAAATGCAGATTGAAACTGAAGTGTAGAGAGTGCAAAAATCTTGAGACAAATATTGAAGACTATTTTCCCAAAACAAGAAACGACATAATCGCCTGAAACTTATAAGAGCCACAAAAAAGTGATAAATTTCTGTGAGTTTATAGAATCTAACAATTTGCATAGTAAACTAGGTATAGTCTTGGGATTTCCAAAATGTAGTCTGCCATATTGGACTTTTAAAATTGATTGAGATATTAAAATAAAATTAAATAGGACATTTAGAACACAGGACTTAATTTATTTAAAAATCTCGTAAAACATGTAAAATTCAAAAGAAAGAAATTTTTCAAGTCTACTGACCACTTCAAACTTAAGTAAATTTCAATTGAGATTGAAATCCTCATGGTAGTCTGAAAAATGAAAACTAGAGAGTAGAGAAGCAATGATGCCACTATCTATTTTACAATGAAACACGATCCCATATAAAAATACTTACGTCCAAAGGTCCAGTGTAGGGTTCGATCGCATTTCGAAAACTTTTCCGCGAAATTTCGCGAAAATAAATGAAGCGAAATAAAAGTTCGCAAAATGCGAAATGCGAAAATATTTTCGCGAAATGCAAAATTTTTTTTTTAAAACCATGAGTTTATAGCTGCAACAATTTATTGCTCAAAAGAACTTGTGGAGTTCTCTGCTCTGATAGCTCAATATTTGAAGTTTTATTATGTCATATAAATAATTTCTCCTCTTTTACTTTAATAAATGTCTGATCTATAAATTGTCTGATGTGTCCTAGTCGTTCTTAAATCTATATATATATATATTTTGTGATAATCCATCAATAAATCCCTCGAAATTCCTTTAAAATGAGTCTTTTATTCTCACAATTTAGTCTTTTTTGATGAATTTTCGTAACTTTTTCGATTAAATTTTGCATTTCTTTTTAAAAATTCTGTATTTTTCGCAAAATTTTCGTTTTTTTAATAATTTTCATTTTTTTGCGAAGTTTTAGCGAAACGATTTTTCCTTTTCGCTGGAAACCCTAGTCCAGTGTGACGGATTCTTTTCAATGAGATGGATTTTTGAAAAAAAAACTTCCAAAAAATGGAATATCTAAGTTTTACGTTGGGAAATGAGATGATATTATATTTCGTTTATTTTGCCTGAAGCAACCATAAAATATCAGATTTATGAATTATGAAATTTAGTTTGCATATTTGAAAAAAAAATTGGAAAATAAATTCAATTTGCAATAAAATTGTCAATGAAATACTTTAAATTCTTTTTGATTTAATTTTATAACGCCATCTAAATAATGTCTAAATTTATAGTGTTTAAAAACGTATTTCAAAGAATTGGATTAAAATCTACTGAATTTTTAAAACGACAATACATTATGATCTATAAAGAGTCTGTCATTATATAAATATGGATGTTGATGCAGGCGTATCAGCCCCCCCCCCTCCCACCTCGTCCCCTTTCCCCCCTTTTCTACGATTTTACAAAAAAGCATTCCCCCGAATGAGTAATAGCTACTGTTTTGTTTATTACTGTAATACGACCCCCCCCCCCCCCCCCGCAAATATGAAATCTAAGAGTATCATTGTTCTAAAATTACTAGGAGTATGGATAAATATATCAAACCACATATAAGATAAACTTACTCTAAATTACGCTAACAAATAGATTTCCTAAAATCTATTAAAAAAATATTAAGCAAAATTCGATCCTGCAGTGATTAATATTTTTGGTTTTGTTCATCTCTTGATATAAAAGTGTTTACATACGCGACCTTCTTTTCTGCAGAAAACTGTTGGAATAGTTCAAGAAAAATCATCAAAGTAAAAATTACAGAATTCTCTTATTTTTGCACTACTAGTACTCTGGTAATGCGCGGCCTAAATATCATACTTTGCCAATCAGACTTTAGAATTGGATCAATTGGACTTTTGTTCGAATATTCTTAATCTTGATCCGTAATTATCGATATCCAATGCGGACACTTTTATATGCTTTATCCCTCAATTCAAGTTTTGCTTGCAAGGATTGCCTAAGATGTAGATCAATGCTAAATCCCGGAATTCTCAATACAAAAGTTCTAACATCAGGAAACATTGGAACTCTGAGTTCGAATTTAATGAATTAGCGCTGCGTCTCAAATCCGCCAATAACCGGTTTCAATTGAGCGCCGCAACATTGAATACAATTTTAAGTGGAATCAACCATATTTGAACCTCGTCTCAAATTCTTTAAATTCGGCCTCTGTTTATTTCAAGAATACCAGACCAATCTTCGGGTTACTAGACCATTTTGTATATTATACGAATATATTATATTTCATCCATTTTTTATTTAATTAATTTTTTATTTATTTTTTCAGATTAATTTATACTTTAGTGTATATGAGAGTGCAGCGGTTACACAGGTTTGATACTTGTTTACACAATCTTGATGAAAACTAAATAATTAAAACGTTTTTTGTATTAGATGTCTTTAATAAAGCTGTATTCAACTTCGACGCCGTTTTTGTAACATTATTTTTATTTTTGATACAAAAAATCCAGTAAAAAATCTTTTTCTAATTTTAGGTTTTAAATATAAATAACTTGAAATGTAAATGAAATTCTTGATTTTTCAAGATGTGTTAAAGTGAAAAAGTTCTTTTGCGTACACTATTTTAGAAATGCCAAGGTAATTAATAATTATTGTAAAAAAACAATTTGAAAATTAGGTTTTAGAAGGAATGCCACAAATTATGTCAAAGCTCAAAGGCTAGTATCAGAATTGCAACGTTACCTTGAAAACCTTAAACTGATCAAAAATAAGGAAAATACTCAAATCAGATTTTATTACTCGGAAATGTTTAATTCTGATAATAATTCATTATTTCTTAACAGCAAGCTGAAATGCGCAAGTGACTTTTTCAGAGAAACCACAATAGAAAATAAATAATTATATAAAAAAGTAAGGATATCTATTTTAAACTAGATCGGAACAAAACTTTCCAAGGTACAGTTGCAAATTTAACATTGTCATCTGTACATGGAGGGTCACTTAAAATTACAATTATAGTCCCTTAAAGTCCCTTATAGTCCCTTAAAGTCCCTTACAGTCCCTTATCGTCCCTTATAGTCCCTAATAGTCCCTTATAGTGCAATATATTCCCTTATAGTCCCTTATAGTCTCTTACAGTTCCTTATAGTCCCTTACAGTCCCTTAAAGTCCCTTATCGTCCCTTATAGTCCCTTATAGTCCCTTATAGTCCCTTATAGTGCAATATATTCCCTTATAGTCCCTTATAGTCCCTTATACTCCCTTATAGTTCCTTATAGTCCCTTATAGTCCCTTATACCCCCTTTAGACCCTTATAGTCCCTTATAGTGCTTTATAGTGCCTTATAGTCCCTTATAGTCCCTTATAGTCCATTAAAGTCCCTTGTACAGTGAAACCCTTAATAACGAAAACATCGAAATAATTCATCAAATGTCGTATTCTTCACTTTCTGATTATGGAATGGTGTAGATATTTAGTTTTTTAATTAAATGAGTATATGGAAATCTTTAAAACTGTTCCCGTATATTCATGGCTATTTATTTATTTTCGCAAATACTGAAATTTACGTAATATAGTATAAGATTCATTGAAAAATTGTCAAGACGACATTTGATAAATTCTTTCGATGTATTCGTTATTAAGGGTTTCACTGTAGTCCCTTTTAGTCCCTTATAGTAGTCTCTTATAATCCCTTTAAGTATTGAGTTTCTTCTTGTAACAAACACAATACAATTATAAAACAAAAATATGTTTATACAATGATTTTTTAGTGTTACACTGCCTCGCTCCTCCGTGGATCTAGACAGAGGAACGGGATATTCTCCAAGGAAAACATAGCTTAACATTAGATTTACTGCTTAATATAGTGAGTAATAGGAAGACGACTTTTATAATCAAGTCTAAAGAATATTAGATACTAATTGGCCTATTTCACTAAATAACTGATGTAACAACAATAAAGCAGTTTTTTTGGTAATCTCATTTTTAACAAATTTGTATGAAATTTCAGATACAAATTTTTATTTAGGCCTTCTGATAGACCCTTTAAAAAAATCTGCGTAACAATTTTTTACTTAAAATTAAATGAGTAGAAAAACAAAAGTTCGGGAATATATTATTTCTATCACACCTTAAAATCTTAAGTTTATCAGATTAGTAGTTTTGGAGAAAATGCGTGAAATTAAATTGAAAAAATATGCAATTTTATTTTTGAAAAAAATCATCTTGATGATTTTTATTCTTTTTAATTCTTTTTTATAATGTGAATTTTTAAGAAAGGTAAAATATCTAAATTATGATATTAGGAAAATACACATACAAAAGTGTATCATTAAAATTTGTTGATTTCTGAATTTAATTCGCGCATTTTCACCAATATGTACTCATCTGATTTTTTAAAAGATTTTAAGGTGCGATAGAAATTTTTTTTTTATTTCCTACATATTTGTTAAAATTAGATTACCCCAAAAAAAAGTGATTTATTATATGCAAGATCTCGCTATCCACTCTTTTTTTTGACCCACCCTAACGAAATGTATAAAAGTTTACATTCCAATTGCATAAAAAAATTTACATTGTAAAAGGTACAAAAAGGTTTGAAGACGTTCTTAATTTTATTCCGGCCGTGTGTTTGCTATTTATTGGACGCACATAATTTAGCTGAATTTTATTAACTTTTTTCATTTCCTGCTTTTTCATGATTTGTCAAATTCTACGTTTTCTCCAGCATCGGAAGCGGGACAGGGTCTGAATACAGGTTTTTCTTGAATTAATTCATTTTAAATTTAAAAAGTACAGCTTTGAATTAAAAAAGTGTTAAATTCTGACAATTTCTCTCCTTTTTTTGGTTTTTGTAGAAATTCAATTTGTCCTTTCATTCAAAGAAGACTGATTCACACGTGTTTAAAAACACCTCTGATGAAAATTATTAATTTGCAAAGAGAAAAGACATGAATGAGATATTCATTCTGATAAAACTAAGCTTTAAGGGTACCATTGTGAATCGGGCATGCCAGACTTTTTGAAGGTGCCTCACTTCAAATTACGCATTTGATTTCAGTTTCCATTTGGACACTTTTAAAAAATGCATTAACAGCATTTTGTAAATTTCTTTTAAATTTGAATTTACAATGTGATGTGATGGGGACCTATAAAACTACTAAATGAAAAGAAGACTAACAGACTTATGTGAAATGAATTTAAAATAAAGAATTTGAGAGTGTGCAAGGAATCATTTTACTTGAAATAATATGTTTTTTTTTTTGTCAATGTTGTTGCTGTTGTAAGTAAAATATCAAATGCACAAAATACTGACTAATGCAAAGACTTTGCTAATTAAAGATAGCGCATCAGAAAATCGACGCAAATTTGACGCATTTTCTGGGGTACCAAAAGATAGTAACTAATGTCGTCTTCTCCAGAAAAGTATATATTTACCCTGTTGACGTTTCATATTGTCGTCTTTTGTAATGTATTAAATAGTTATTTAAAAACAAAACATTGGGAAACCACCTAAGTGTATCTATCTTGAAATATTTATTTTGTCCATAGTCCATAACAGTGACTAGTGGAAAAACACATAATTTACAGAATTCATCACTTTTTAAGTTGAAATAACGACGATATCTTCCTCATGGTTACCCAGATAAATGTTTAAATGGTACCGTTGTTGATAGGACCTTTAAAGGGTTGGTAACTTGAAATTACATCTATCAGTCCTTTGGAACATTTACTTTTGGTTTGAAGTATATAAGTGTTTATAAGAAGAAAATTAATGTCACATATCTTGTATGCAATTGTACCTTGTACTTTTTAACAGTAATCAATTATCTCATTACTTTTTCATTCCCGATTGAATTCTCTCTCTACCTGATTTAAATGAATTATTGAAAAATATAACGTCATAATATTTATTTAACAGTGTATTAGTTTTTTTCACACTCTGGAATTCATATGATCCAATTAAAGAGCCTTCATCCAAACTTTTTTCTTTTTGGATCTGCTGGCATTGTAAACGCAGACTCTCCTATTCTTGGTTGGCTTGGCAGTTGGGTATCATACATGTTACTTTGCTAGGCAGTGGCACCGACAAACCTGAATTTATCAGAATTATTCATTGAATTTGTATACATAAAACTCCGAAATTTGAAGACGAAATTTAGACAATCTGCATGTTTATTGCTCAATTACGGTATTTTATGTTCATTGAACTATTTAATCAAAAATTGAGTCTAAAAGTCGTCTTTATATTCCCCAGTTTTATTTTCACCAATGTATTTAATTCTTTAATCCCCCTTTTTAAAATCCTCCAATAATTCATGCCTGGAACCTTTAGTAATAAACTTTAAAAGAGTTATAAGTAAAGGGTCGTCCTTTAATTCGCATTTTTAACGAAACTGTCTGTGATATTTTTTTCTTTAATGGTGGATATTTTTCAAACAAAATTCCCATACATTAATCGAAGAGTAAGATTAATACATTAAGTTATGCGATATTATTTCTTTGCCTAAGATTAAACAGAAGACGACATTTACACAATATTTATTTACCGTTTATAATATTTGAAAT
The DNA here is from genome assembly GCF_000591075.1 of Eurytemora carolleeae. Classification (NCBI taxonomy): domain Eukaryota; kingdom Metazoa; phylum Arthropoda; class Copepoda; order Calanoida; family Temoridae; genus Eurytemora; species Eurytemora carolleeae. The sequence continues at coordinate 61,674 of NW_019397365.1, forward strand.
TTCTGGTCCCCTCTCTTCTTCATCGCCAGAAATTCCATTCCATAGAACCTCAGAAAAAATATTTGACAACATCTGAAAATTTTCACTAACAATTATTGGCTATTTTTAATACAAAAGAGATGCGTAACTTTATCACAAATTCAGCTATAATTCACCAGACGACTCTCATATCCAACAAATGATTAAACCAATTTTAAAATACAAATTAATATCATTAATTTGAGTTAAATTTCAGCACAAAACATTCACAATTGAGTTAAATATCTAAGGTTTTAATGTCGATTGTTAGACTCTCAAACAACCAAAATAACCAATGACGTCAAAATACAGCTGTACAGGCGTACACAATAGTCGGATAAATTTCCAACGCCTCGTCTTTATAATTAGCAAAGTCTTTGGACTAATGGTATTCCTATTCCACATTTTTAACGTTAACACTGTGTTTGTACATGTTTTAGAATGGCTTTCTTTGCAACAGTTGAGAGTAGAAAGAATGCAGCTTTCGGGATAAATGGTGTACTGCTGGTTTCAAGGTAAACAATAATGTACTGTTGGCTTTAAGATAAACAACAGTGTACTGCAGGTTTAAAGGTGAAAATCATTAGATGGTGCCCAATTTTGGCTTTGAAAAATACATGAAATTTCTTATGTTTTCTAATTCGTAGTCAAAAATTAAAACTATTGACGTCGGGGTTTTATATTTTTTTGAGAGGCTTTTTAAAAATACAGTTTGGAAATGTTGAAACCCTATTTTTATTGAACAGACGTTTTAAATGTTTAGAATCCTGATAAAAGGTCTTTTAATGAACCGAGCCAATTTATTTCCCATAACTAGTTGCATTGCAAATGTAAAATGCGCCATTGATCTAAAAATATTTTAGCCTATTTCAGACTGACACTTCGTTATTCTACAATTTTGCATATTTTCAAAGAGGTGTTATTTCAAAAAAAAGTATGATGCCTAGAAAAAATACACCTTGAAATGACTTGCACATAGAGTTTTCTATGTTTAAAGAAAATTGAGCAAAATAATTGTTTCCTTAAGACCCATACCCATACTACAAAGTTTTTTTTTGGACAACTTGTATACCTTCCTATTGGGTCATGAAAGGGCCAACAAAAATTGGGCTACGGTTTAGTGGTTTTTACGTTTATTGGATACATTCAACCTATACATAGTACATACAAATATAAATGATTCTTAAAAGACATGTGATAACTTTACATCTATTTTTTAATTTTTTAGTTTGATTTTGATTAGAGCCTGTGAAATTTTAAACGAATCGCATATATGTGGCTTAATGCATTTAGAGTAGAATAATATGTAAAAGATGAGGAATATAGATATTTGTTTGCAACTCTTGCACTGCTTTGTTTTCATTCCTTGTAATTCACAATTCTGAAGAACGGTGTGAACTTTTAACTTAAAGATTTACGTATTTCAAAACTAAATTTTTATCTCCCTTGTAAAATGTCTTGGAAGCTAAAATCATAGATTAATAACAATACAGATAGAACACTAGATGGCGTCTTTTCAAAATTTAGAGGGTTTTTCGTTTATCAATAACCCCGAGGCAGAAGCCCATAGAAGTTACGCGCATACCGCACTGAATTACAAGACAGAGAGAGAGCATGTGCGTAAAAAACTCCTAAATCTTAAGAAGACGACGAAGTGTTATATCTGTATTATTATTAATCTATGATTAAAATGCACTCCGTGCACTGCATACTGTTTTAGTACGGGACATTCTTTATATTTAACATTTAATATTTTTAGTTTGATTTTAATTGGAACCGGATCCAGCCTAATGGGTTTCTATAGAATTCACATGCTGGAGGTAATATATTTCGAGATTCCACCCCCCCCCCCTCCACCCCCCTCCCTTCCTCTTTTTAAGGGCAAGGGGGGGGGTTAATTTTTGGTAAAAAAAAACATTCCGAACACATATCAAAGTAGCGAGAGAGTTTTATTTCGTTTTTGATTATTAAAAAAATCGTTAAACCTTCAATGCTCTACCCAAATAAGATTTTAAATTATTTTTTGCTTGTTTCCTGTATATTTCAAAAGAAAGGAATAATAAATTTTATTAGTTCTCAAAATTTAAGAAAATCACTGAAATCGTTTATAGCCTAATAATCAAAAAAGCTGTAGGTTTGAAAACACGGTGACGGGGAAATTAATCAATTAAATTCCAGCGTTTCTGGTAATCCAAGGTTAAATCGTTTTTATTTGTTTTTTTTTAGGTGATAACTCTGGATTTTATTATTGTACCTACAGTTCTCACAGGAAACAGAGCAATTTAAGAAAACAAATTTATTTTTCTAAAATACATTTAAAAGTCTTTTTTCGAGCTTTTGTATTTCCATTGTGAGTTTCTTGAATTTTGTTTTATATGGTAGGAGGTGGACTGTTCACTCTGCTCGTCTCATTTTTTGGATTTGCAGCTGTTGCAAAGTAATTAGATTTTGTATTTGGTGAATTGAATTTTTGCAAAAAAAATTTGATTTTTTTTCTAAAATTTACTTGTCTTGGGCTGCAAGAAAAAGGTATATTTAATTTACTAGTAAGGTAATATAAGCATAGAGAATAGAATATATATTAGAGAGGAATTAAAAGAATCTCTCGGTATGAATTTTCTCAGTCCCTTTCAGCCTGAAAGGGAGTTCAAAGTGTACAAATCATGTACATGTTCACAAATTATGTGCAGTAGAGTACATTAACACAGTATGTTCTCTAGACTATTCATTTCAATTTCGAAATTTTTAAAGCTGTTAAATAAACTTTATAATGAATTAGGTGAATAAAAACCATCATTTGAGTTATAGTTTTAACGGAAAATCATCGTTTTTAAAGTGAAAGGCATAGAGTCTATGTGAAATGATCATTGGTCAATTATTTGGTTTTCTTTTAACATTAATTTTAGATTTTCTATAAAATGATATTCCAGAGCCCAAAAGGTTATATAGCATAAATATGTGAAGTACACCTGCAGTATGGAAACAGTACAACAAAATGGCCGTTTTCACACTTTTTTCTAGTAAATTCCCCTCTAATATATATTCTATTCTCTTTGAATATAAGTCAAAGACGTTGCGGCATTTTAAAGTCGACCCCGTCTTTAAATATTTGAAGCAACTTTTTATACCAGTCTGAATCTATGTGAGGTAATCATTACATTAAATTCTAGAGAAGATAGCTGTCTGTTAACCTGCTTCTCTGTTCTGCTTGGGGTCGACTTCTGTATACTGGTAGCAGGGATTATATCCAGTGTCAGGTGAGACTGAGTTTTCAATCAATCATTAAATTTGAGCTCAGATTAAAGGGAGTAAGGTAGTTGAACTGAGTAAGGTAGTTGAACTGAGTATGCAGTGTTGTGGAAAACTTCTTTCGGATTCATTTGAGACATATTAAACCTTTTAAAGATCAGTAAATCCTGAGTTTGAGCGCAAACTCGATGTTCAAAACTCCTACTTTGGGGGTGGATACGTTTTCAGAATTAGTTTTTTTTTAAATTATTAAATAACGACGACATAAAATGTAAAAAAGTTCTACAATAAACTACAGAAGTCATGTATAGGAACATGTTAAGAAAATAAAAATTAATCTTATCATTGAAAATAAATAATCTTGTTCAATTATTAGTTTCTATTATCTCATTATTCTGGTTTCTTATTATTCACAAAGATTTTCTCAGATTTTCTTGAGTTATTATTGAAAGAACAACATTTGAAGAATTTGAAGAAATCTGCGAATAAATTCAAAGAAAATTAGAAATTCAATATAATAATGAAAACGAAATAATCGATTTTAGCATTGATTTATTGACAAATTTCTTTTGAGAAATATGTTCCTAACCATCTAATTAGATTACTGTATAATTTTTACTATATTTTTCGTTGTCGTTATTTAATTATTAAAAGAAAATAATTCTGAAAACGTATCCAACCCCAAAGTAGAGTTTTGAACGTCGATTTTGCACTCAAACTCAGGATTTACTGATCTTTAAAAGGTTTAATATGTCTCAAATGAATCCGAAAGTTTTCCACAACACTGCATACTCACATTCAACTACCTTACATAGCCGGTCACTCCCTTTTAGTCTGACCTCATAATCATATAAAACCAGGCTTTGTAATTATTTTGTCAATCTTAGAAAAACATTTTTAATATAATTGATTTTTTGAAATTTATCATTGAGCTAAGATCATGTAAAAATGGCTTTCTTTGTAAATCAATCTTAGGGGTTGAGCCTTGTTTAAGTCCAACTCCAGTGCTGGATAAAATCGGTTGTTATTAGTACTAATCAATCTTTAGTGTTAAAAAATTATAAAAAAAAAATAAAAAAAATTATAAAAATTATGTCCGAAAATAGGAAGTCAGGTAAAACTGTCTTAACCCTATCCTTGAGTTCTTGAAAATCAGTATACGTTGTGGGAGGGGGTGGGGGATTTCATATTTTGCAATAATAACATTTTTTGCTAAATCCAGTTAACTAGTAAAACCAGTTTTAAGTTTTAACCCTATCCTGATTGGGCTATGTTGTGTGATATATGGTTAGGGTGCAAGGGAGGATTTTAAAAAGATAAAAAAAGTACGCCCGGAAAATGTGCAGCAATCAATATTTTTACTTCTATATATAAATTTGGCTTGTCTGTCTGTCTGTTTGTCTGTTTGTTTGTTTGTTTGTTTGTATCCAATAAACGTCAAAACGGCTGAACCGATCGGGCCCAAATTTTTTGTGGGACATCTAGGGACCCCAGGGAAGGTTTATGAATC